>NC_028648.1:43765057-43816764 GCF_001406875.1 Solanum pennellii | reverse complement strand
AAGCATTTAACAAGATCTCTAATATAATATGGCTAATATGGTATCCATAATATTCATTAGGTGAACTCGTTTTACCCATTTAAAATATGAGTCGAGTCGGGTAACTTATCTATTTTTGTTTAATTCATTTTTTAATCGACTCATATTCGACTCGACTCGCTTGTTTGCCACTCCTGCTTGTAAGTTTGATTTATTATTTAACTCCCAACGATTTAGGGAGCATAGAAGAGCAATTTTTGATTTTTCAGACTTTCATGGAGGTCAAATCCATAATTTGACAGGTTTGGACTATTATTAGTCTGAATAAGGGGTAATGGTAATGGAGGTCTCGAATAAATGAGTTGATGATTATTTTTTGCGGGTAATCGGAGACTTCCTTCCTGAGTTAATGAACTGTGTGACTATCTAATTAATATTGATTTCTAGTATTAGCATTAGTTACTTTGTATTCTTGCTCACTTAATATAACTCAAATAATTTATTGTTCAAGTTTGATTTTGAAATATGTCTTTGAGTACCGTTAAATATGTCTACTGAGCTCCCTTACAACTCAATTTTCACTTGGAACCAACTAAGGGACATTTTTTTAGCACGCTACTACCCGGTCTCCAAGAAACTTAACCACAAACATAGAGTGAACAACATTGTGGCACTACCAAGATAGTCAGTTAGTAGTTCTTGGGATAGATTCAACTCGGTTTTTAGAAGCGTCCCCAATCACCGCATAGATGATGAGTCACTGAAGGAATACTTCTATCGGGGACAGGATTAATAAAGCGATGTTGGATACTATAGCGGGTGGTTGTTATGGGGATTGTCCTTATGCTTAGATTGCTGAAAATTAGAGAAAATTGCGAGGAACAATAAAGCTTGGAGTACTAGGAAGTCAGATACTGGTAGAACCACCTTCGCAATGCAATCCACTAACAACCTAGCCACAGATGAGATTTGTGAAGAGATGTCTCAAATAAGAACTGAGCTTGGGTTGGTATTAAAACATATCACTGGGGGTGAAGAAAAGATAAATGTGGTTAACTATTATGCGGAGGATTACTATGCAGTAAATGAGCAGATGGGGGTGGGGGGTTCCGACCGAGTGCCCAAGGCTCAAATAAGGATAATTGGTGTCAAGGTCAAGGGAACCAAGGTCGGATCTATGCTAACTATAACCGTGAGGGTCATTATGTCCGAAATGGAAACTACAACCGCGACAACAATTTCAACAGGGGTAACTATGGAAACAAACATAATAGGAATTGGCCTTATGTCCCTCCTCAAAATTGTGAAGTTACTCCTAGGGATGGTGGATATAGTATGGAGTGAGTTGAGGATATGTTGCACAAAATGATGAGGAGGTTCGATACTAATGATGAGCACATTAAAGAGTTAAGGAGTGATTTAGTTGGTATTGGGCAGAAAGTCGATACACATGCAATATCGATTAAGTGCAAATGGCCCAATTATCTGCGACTGTGCACACACAGCAACCGGGCACTCTTCTTAGCATCACTGTCCAAAATTTAAAAAATGACGCACACTGTATGGCAATCACTACTCGGGGTGGTTAGCAAACCATTGACCCACTTATGATGTCTAATGAGGCAAAGGTGAGAAAGGATAATGAAAGGTGGTAGAGGGTAGTGGTGAAGGAGAAGATAGCACTGGAAAAGATGCAGAGGTCCTTATAAAGGTAATTCCCATGCCTAGACCACCACCACCCTTTCCTCAGAGATTAATGAAAAATACCGAGGATGGTAAATATCGGCGTTTTATAACAATGTTGAAGCAGTTTTCTGTCAATGTCCCTTTGGTAGAATCTCTAGAACAAATGCCCGGTTATGCCAAATTTATGAAAGATCAGGTTACAAAGAAAAGATCGATCACTTTTGAGGATGATGATAGAATGTAGCACTGTAGTGCTATTGCTACAAGATCTCTCGTACAAAAGAAAGAAGATCCGGGTGCGTTCACTATTCCTTGTACAGTCGATTCATTACATTTTGCGAAAGCATTATGTGATCTGGGGGCAAGCATAAATCTCATGCCGCTCTCGATTTACAAGAAGTTGGGTTTGGGTCACCCAAAGCCTATTGCGATGCGGCTACTGATGGCCGATCGAACAGTATAAAGTCCTATAGGGATACTCCACGATGTGCTAGTAAAAGTGGAGTCGTTCATATTTCTAGCAGATTTTGTTATTCTTGATTGTGAAGTCGATTTTGAAGTGCCTATTATTCTTGAGGCCATTCCTTGCTACGGGTAGAGACTTAGTTGATATGGAAAAGGGGCAGATGAAATTTTGGTTGAACAATGAAAAAGCGACCTTCAACATTTGTAGGTCCATGAGGCAGAGTGGCGATCTCCAATCGGTATCTGCTATATCCTACAAAGAAAAGATGAAGAAGGATAATGACCTAAAAAGTGATAAACGAGAGTTTATGGTTGGGGATTTGGTGCTTTTAGACAGTTCTAGGTTTTGTTGGCTTCCGGACAAGCTCAAGTCCAAATGGACTGGCCCTTACTTGATTACCCAATTATGCCCTCATGAGGCAGTTGAGTTAGAAACCAAGGAGGGAGTGCGGTTTAAGGTGAATGGAGAACAAATAAAACTTTATTTTGGGCATACTGAATTGCCAAATGAAGGGATCGAGTCATACCATCTTGATAAAGGCAGAATAATCAAGCATCCTCAGTCGTGCCGCGACGTTAAATAAAGGCTTGTTGGAAGGCAACCCAATACTTATAGTTTTCATTCTAGTAATGGTAGCATTTTATACTAATGGGTTTTAAATTTGCAGGCACATCACCGGGATATTCTGCAGAAAATCACACTGCAACATTCAGTGACGGACATATCGAGGAACCGTCACGCACGCGATGGACCGTCGCATGAATCCGTCTTACCAGCTACGTCTTTCAGTTATTTTCAAAACTAGGGCACACACGATGGAACCAATGACGGACTATAACAGATGCGATGGACCATCATCTGGGACTCATCACGACATTAATGAACCATACCTGACCCGACCCTGCTGGGGTTTTTTAAAAATTCTTAACATTTAAAAAACCCACCCCTTCATTTCACCCATTTCATTCCCTCTTCCTCCCATTTCCTTCCCTTTTCAACTTCCAATTTCCTACCTCGCTTTCAACCGATCATTTTCCCAAATTCCCCAAATCCTAAAAATCCACTGTTTACTAGTCGGAGTCTGCTGTTGTGGTTCTCTACTTGATCACCAAGTACCTTTCTCGCTTGTTTTTCTCAAATTCTCAGGTATGTGTCTCTGATTTCTACCTATCTACATTGCATTTTTGTTTATCAATTAGTATTAGCCTATTTCTTATTGATGGGTTCATTTTTTAATACATATGCTATCTGACCTAGGTTGAGAATCCTCAAAATTGCCTTGTTAAAACTCTAGTAATAGATGCTTTAGCCTTGCTAGTTTACTAGGTATTTGGATTAGACACATGTAGGTTAAAACACTTAAAATTCCATTTGGGTCATAGGGGATGATTGTGGCATCCCAAATTTTGTCACTGAATGACAGAACGAGACCCCAATGATTGGACCATCGTACCCACGATGGACCGTCATAGGGTCCGTCCCAACATCCCCAACACCCCACTGTCCAAATTTCACCAAGTGTCCACCACCGGACACATGTGACGCACCGTCATTCCCATGACACTCCATCCTGCACAACCGTTCTGGTTGTCAGAGACCCTATTCCTAAGGGTCTCTCACTTTTTCTAAGTGTCCTCCAAAGTACACATGCGATGGACCATCGTTCCCACGACAGTCCAACCTGCAAAACTGTTCTGGTTGTCAGAGACTCTATTCCTAAGGGTCTCTAACTTTTTTTGAGTGTCCTCTTACGGACATCTACGACGGACCGTCATACCCTCAACGATCCATCCTGCATAACCGTCATGACGGTTAGAGACCCCTCTCCTAAGGGTCTCCATACTTTTTCTATGTGTCCCACGACGGACATCGACGACGGACCATCATAATCACAACGGTCCGTCCATTTTATCCGTCATACTTGTCAGAAACTTTCCTTCAGGGGTCTCCACATAAACATAGTTTAAAGTAATACATGACGGACCCCATGACGGTCCGTCGTACTCACGACGAGTCGTCACCTGGTCCTTCGTGTTTCACTGTTACAATAGAAATGTCATAACATCTTGACTCTTTTATTTATTTTGTGTCGTTTTGTTTGTCTTGTTTTCTCCTTCTAGTACTAATAGTTATTCTTTATAGGTACTATCTATTATGGCACCAAAACAAGATCGAGTCTACGCATGTGGGCGATCGAAGTATATCACCCCGTCTGCCCGCCACGTCATTAGCTCTGATGATGAGAGTGAACCCGAGTACGTGCCCCCAGGCACTTCCACCCCATCCCGAGATGCACGTGCTGCCAGAGCCACACCCAAAAAGGTGGCGCCCGGCGTAGCCACTACCTCCCAGTCTTAAGAGGAGCGCACACTGACCGACACACAATCTGGGTCAGCTACTCATGAAGAAGGAGAGTCTAGCTCCTTAAGAGTTTCGTGGTTGGAGGAATCCCCTCGAATCTGCTGAGGTCCCTGCACCCGCCACAGCTGCACAATCTGTCTCGTCTGATGAGGCTGACAGTTCTGCATCCACATCCGGCTCACCGACTCGTGCTCTCACCCCGGTTGGCGACCAGCCAAACTGATGGTGTGTCGACGGGCAGTATGAAGTTTATTCAGACACAATGTTTCTGAATGACAAAGGATTCATGACACGGACCCTTACATTGGAGAGGCGGGTCCTTACGAGAAGTCTCCCGACTATGCAAGAGATCCACAATATCTTCACCGGACATCGGCTAGAGTAGACAACGCGTTCGTTGGGCCGTTATAGTGAAGAGTTGGTCCGAGAGTTCTACGCCTCCTACCTGGCTACTCTCAGATCACAGATTGATAGGCGGGCTGCCCCCACCAAACAGGCCCCACTGGAGCATGTCCGAGTACATGGAATTCAAGTTGATATCTCCCTGCCTGCCATCCGTCGGTATCTATATGGTGAGGATTTTAATGCCAACCGGACCCCTCTCACCGCAGAGTTTGACTACCGGTGGCAAATTGTCAAAGATGGCCAATTCTTGCATGAGCCATCGCTGAGAGAGACCACCAAGAGGTAGATGGCCCTGGACTTTTTTGTTGATGGAGAGGGTTCTGACTGGGTAACCGCGCTGAATGAAGCAATCAAGAGGGCTAACCTCACCTTCACGGCGAAGTTCTTAAAGTTGATCGTGCGCCACTGACTTTCCCCCACAGCCGCTGATAATATAGTCTCATGGGATCGTGCAGTACTGATGACGGCGATGATAGCCGGGTTTGAGGTGGACTTTGCTGGATTTTACAGGCGGTCATGCATGAGAGGGATTTTAAGGTTACAACTACTTACCCTTTCCCCTGCATGATATTTTCTTTACGCAGGTCCGCAGGTGTGCCCATCTGGCACATTGATCAGCTCATGACCCCGCTGGGCACTGTTGATATCGGCCTCATCAGGGATTAGGCCAATGAGTTGGCTCCACGAAGAGGGCCCCGTCCAGAGTTGCCTCCACTTGGTGCCAATCAGGATGATACGGTAGCACAGGCTCGAACGTCTACGCAGGCTGCTTCCACTGACACTACACCGGTCGAGTCTATACCGGGTATTAGCACTGCCCCGAGCTTTTTTCGGTCAGCCCCTTTTCCCGCTCTGGTCCCGCTTGCTAGGGTCCAGAAACTAGAGGCACAGATGCCTACACTTCTGCATCATATCAAGCCTTTGATGCAGAGGTCTATTGCTGAGGTAGAAGAGAGCTTGGTGCGGAGAATGGTCCAGCACACAAAGCAGAAGATCGTTGGGTTCATCAGTGCTTGGACGCTTTTGAGTTACGGGTGCTAGCCCGAGCAGCCCCTCAGGTGGATGTGTCGACCCTTGAGGCTGCGGTCGAGAGTCTTCGCACAGACATTGATATGATCTTAGAGGCTACGGTTCCAGTGTCTGAGGCCCCTTCTATAGTGATGGCGGCCTTATTCGCCACTTCTGAGATTCCGCCACCTCCCCCTCGAGAGCATGACAAGAGGGGTAGGGGTCGAGAGGAGGATGAGGCTAGATCACGGAAGAAGGAGCGTCGTGAGATGGAGGCTGTGAGGAGAGACTCGCTTGCTGATGAGGAGGCGCGTCGGATGAGGGTCGAAGAGTCAGCTGCTAGCTCCAGAAATGTGGAGATAGCGGGAGGCACTGCTGATAATGTTGTTGCTGCTGAGGACACTACTGAGGCTGTCCAGATTACAGAGGTAGTGGGTTTCGGGGAACCGGCCCCACCAGCTTGTTGATCGTCGGCGCTTTACGCCCCAGGTTTGCTTCACCTACCAGTCTTGTATTTTAAATTTTTTTTAGGAATTGGGGAAAATTGCATGTATTTTTGTTGGGGGTGGGGTAAATGGAAAGTGAGTGCTAGGGTGAAGTCTGAGTAGCCTAATTCACTATCCTCTTTTGGGGTTTTCTTGCCTGTGTTCTTTTTCCCCAAGAGACTGATTATTTTTACTGTTAACCGGCATGTCTATATCTTGATGAAATGAAAATGATGCATGACTAGGCATAGTAATTGTTAAATCTGTGGCTCTAAGCATGACATAGAGGTACACCACTGCATGACCCTAAGTCTAAAATTCAAACTAGGTGTCTGATAATCTGGTAGAGTAATGAGATGTCAAGTGAGTGTGAGAAATATTTGAATAGTCCACTATTTATACTGAGCTAGAACTTGCCTAGTTAGTCCTTCTAAAAGTAAGCTGTAATAGACAATTAGGAAAGGATCGTAGGCCCTTGTTCAATATAGCACATTTTTAGCCTAAATAAAAGAAAACCAAATGAAATTAACCCTTCTATGATCCAAATGACTTGAGATTAAACTAGACCTTTCTTTTTCACCCCAACTAATCTTTTCTGAGAATAATGTGGTGGCCATGGTCCCTCCTTGGACATGTGCACCTCAGCTTATGCCAAAAGCATAAGTTGAGGGTGGCTAATGCAGTAAACAACCCTTTTTATGGCCCTGTACTTTGACTCATGGCAAAGCCATGAGTTGAGGGTTGCTATTATGAGGAATGCTCTGGAAAGTGGGGTTGAAAAAACAAAGAGAGAGAACGAACTCAAGAACCAATTGAAAGAAAAGTGAAATTAAAAAAAACATAATACAACAAATACAAGCAAGAAAAGAAGAGAGTCACTTACACAAATGAAGAAAGAAGGGAAAATAGCAAGGAAAAGAACATGGAAAATTGGGAGAAATAAATTGATGAAAAGAGGTATGTTTAGCCGATATGTCAAGGAGGGCAAAAATTCAGTAAAGTAAACCTAAATATACCCTTCCTGACCCTGAGGCTATGATACAAGCTAAGAAAGTCCTATCGTGATCCTAAAAGTTCTATAGCAAACTTAAAGAAGTGAAAATAAGGGCAAGCTTATGGCAATATGTATGAATGAGTTGCGAATCTGTTGTGAGAGTGAGTGTTGAAAAGTAATCCTTATACTCAAACTAAAATCATTGTGTGAAAATTGAGGATATTGTTTTGCAGTGAGGACATCAGCAGCAATATAGAAAATATTAACACCTCGGTGAGAAGTTGAAGAGGATAGGTATTAGTGCATGGTGAGTCTGTGTCATGGTCTGATTCCACATAATTCAAGCCTAATAGTGATAGCATGCATAAAAATTATGAGACTGATCGGGATTTATAGCCAAATGATTGCGAAAGATAAAACATGGATACTATTGTACAAAGATTTTGTATTGAGTCATAGTGCGTCGCTTGAGGACACACAACGAATTTAAGTTGAGGGTATTTATATACCGTGGTTTCACAGTATTTTTAATGTTTTTTCCTTTTGTTTAGCGTTTCAAAAGCCTTTTTGTATTAATTTTTATGTAAATTTCTCTTTATTTGCAGGAAATCTGTCTAAAAGATAAATGCGGAGGTTTTTTTAGCAAGAAATGCAGAAAAGTACCACCTAAGGAGCTTCTGATGGTCCGTCGTGCCCGTGACGGTCCGTAGGTAGCGTGTAGTGAAGCTGCTGCAGGAAGATGGAGAAGTCTGACCAAGTGTGGGGTTACGGAGTGCGTGACGGACCGTCGTTGCCATGACGGTCCGTCCTGCTAGTTCATCATGAAGATCAGAGAAGTAGTCCCAGTACCCTAATTCCAAGAGGTCATGTGTTATGGAACGGAGACCCTCGACGGACCGTTGTGCTTCTGACGACCGTCATACCTGCCGACGAGGATAATTAAAAGAGCAGCAGAAGAATTTGCAAAGTATGGGCGACGAAATCCATGACGGCCCGTCGTGACCACGACGACCCGTCACGAGGTTCATCGACCCAGCCGCGTTTTGACAGATTTCCAGCAAATAGAGTCCTTTTTTTATTAGGTTTTGGTTATTATACTCTCTTATAGTTAGACACTTGATTATTTTAGTTTCTTTTGTGGATTAGACTTGGTGATTATTATTACATTTTGGTTTATTACACTTTTCTCTGGAGTTGATTGTTCGTGATTTTGTCGTTTAATCAAGTAAATTTCTGGATTTTATTCTTTCTCATGGAAGTAAGTGCATGAATTCTTATATTACATATTTAAATATTGTGATTACGACTATGGGTAACTAAACTCCATAACTAGGGTTGTGGGAACCATAGGCGAATAATGAGGTAAAACCTAACTAAAATAACAATTCTAGAATAGTGTCTTGCATGTATTGATAATTCTTTCGCTTAGAAGTCTTTTTAACGGATGGCCAACATTAGAACTCGCCTTAATGCTACTTGCCGGACCAAGGAGGTAGATAATAGGAAAAGAATTATCAACATAGATTTAGTGTATACTATCTAATAGGCTAGTATTAATTGGTACAAGGCAATAACTTAGTCAAATATCGAATACAATGCTTAATATGAGGTAAATGTAAGGGTTAGTATAGCAACACACGCAGCCGGACCAAGGTGCAGACTGAAATTTTCTAGATGCCGGACAAGGATTTAGAAATACATAACTTATAACTTTGCATGCAAGATACTAGGAAAGAATTGTTATAGTTAGAATTATCAAGTTAGGAACCTGTTCGGAACACATAAACTCTAGTTACTTTTATTAATTGATTAAACTCGAACATTTGAATATGTTAGTTATCTACTTTGTTTTAGCTAATTATTTTCATTCATTCAGAAATAAAAAAAACCCTTTTATTGTCTTTGTTTTCCAAAGAAATAATTGACTAAATAGTAGTAATAATAGATTGAAGTTAAGTTTGAACTATTTTCCGCGTGGGAACGATCCCAACTTCATTAGTTTGGTTCTTTACTTGATATGACCGCTTTACTTCTTATTTGAGAAGTAAGTTTGAGCGTATCACCGTTGCCGGAGAAAAGTGACTTTTAGACTAACTTTAAGCACATTACCGAAGTTTTGTTAATAATTTCCTAATTTTAGTTTTTCTCTTTGTTTTTGTCTCTTGCAGATCTAACTTCAGTGTATGCCAAGCAAACGGTGTAGCGGAGAACCCATACTCTCACCCGACCCCGAATCGAATCGTACACTGCGCAGAATGAATCAAAATCTGGGTAATCTTGAGGATGAGTTCGACTGGTAAATTCCACCACCAATTGAAGCTCATGATCAATTATTTGCTGAAAATCGTGTGGAAGATGAAATAAGGACTGGTCCCTATTTTATCACCCAACTATTCCCTCATGGTGCGGTTGAGTTGGAGAACAAGGAGGATGTAAGGTTCAAGGTGACAGGCAACGAATCAAAATCTATCTAGGGCATGTTGAAATGGGGAATGAAGTGATAGAGGCATACCATCTTGATGAAGTCTGGCTAATCAAGAGTCCTCCGTCGTGCCGTGATGTTAAATCAAGCGTTTATTGGGAGGCAATCCAATATGTATCCTCTATCCAACTGTAGGTTTTTCATGATTTTGTAGGCATAGTTGCTTCATTTTCGCTTTGTTACTTATGTCACGTCTTAATATTCTATTATTTTTCTTTAGAAGTGTTGGCTAGAGTGTAGAGTTGGGTCCGTTTCCCAAAAAAGTGTCCAGAAAACACAAAAAAATTAGCTTAATGGGCGTTAAATGTGCAGGGACCAAATCAGCAGAAATCTACAGAAAATTGATCTGGTGCACCAATCGATGGAACCACTGATGGACCGTCGTCTCTTTGATGGTTTATCCTGCACAATCATTGACACCATAAGAACCTTTGTTTCTGATATTTTAAAATTTTACTAAGTGTCCCTCGACGGACCCTACTGACGGACCGTCATCCCTTTTTGACGGTTTTTCATGCACAACCGTCGACGCTGTCAGAACCTTTGTTTCAGATTTTTTAAAAATAAATATTCTAGGTGTCCTTCGACGGACCCCACTAACGGACCGTCGTTCCTTTGACGGTCCATCTTGCACAACCTTCGACACAATCAAAAACTTTGTTTCTTATGTTGTTCAAAAATTCTTCTAAGTGTCCCTCGACAGACCCCCATGACAGACCGTCGATGGATTTGTCAGGCAGTGCTGCAATTCTGCACTGCCATTCCATTATGTGTTTTACTCTTAGGTTTGATGCATTTAAATGTGTTACAGGCTTCTATTGGTACTAATAACTTATCTTTGTAGGTACATATGGCACCCAGCAAGACCGTGTCTACTCGAGAAGGCGTTCTAAGTCTGTCGCCCCGTCGAATCGGATGGTCATAGGCTCAGACGATAAGCATGACCCGGACTACGTGACACCAGGCACCCTCACTCCTACCCGTGCTGCTCCGACCACCAGAGTCGTGCCCACGAAGGGGGCGTTTAGCAGAGTCACTGCCTCCCTGTTGAAAGGAGAGCGCATACTGACAGGCACACCATCTGGGTCGGCTACACATTTTAAGGGAGCATCTGGTTCCGAGGAGGCTTCAGGTTTTGAGGAAGTGTCTGGCGTTGTCGAGGTACCGAGTTGGAGATGAGGATGAGTCTCGGTCACGGAAGAAAGAGCGCAATGAGTTGGAGGCCGCGAGGAGAGCCTCGCTGATTGATTAGGAGGCCCACCAGTTGAGGGTTATAGAAGTGGCTGTTGGGGCGTCTAGCTCCAGAATTTTCAAGGCTGAGAGGAGCACTACTAATGGTGTTGTTATTGCTGAGGACACTACTGATGGTGTCCCTACTACAGAGGGAGCGGGTTCCGGGAAATCGGACCCATCAACATATTGATCGTTGGCTCTTTGCGCATCGGGTTTACTTCACCTACCACCTTAGTACTTTTATGCATTGGGGACAATTTCATGTATTTTTGTTGGGTGTGGGGTTAAAGGGAAGTGAGTGCTAGGGTGAAGTCTGAGTAGCCCAACTCACGATCCTCTCTTGGGGTTTTCTTGTCTGTGTTCTTTTTCTCCAAGAGACTGGTTATTTTATTGTTGAACCGACATGTTGGTATCTTTTGTACATATTATTGAAATGGAATTTGAAGAATGATGGCTAAACAAAATTATATCCTGATTTAAAGAATATGTTGCATGACTAGGCATTGTAACTAATGAATGTGTGGCTCTAAGCATGACATAGAGATACACCATGACATGACCTTAAATCTAAAACTTGAAGTTTCTGATAATCTGGTAGAGTAATGAAATGTCAAGTGAGTGTGAGGAAAATTTGAATAGTCCACCATTTGTACTGAGCTAGAACTTGCCTGGTTAGTCCTAATAAAAGTAAGTCGTGATAGACAATTAGGAAAGGATCATAGACCCTTGTTCAAGATAGCCAATTTTTAGCCTATATAACACAAAACTGAATGAAATTAATCCCTTCTTGATCCAAATGATTTGAGCTTAAAATAGACCTTTCTTTTTCACCCCAACTGATCTTTTTTGGGAACAATGTGTTGGTCCTGGTCCTTCCTTGGACATGTGCACCTCCGCTTATGCCAAATCATAAGTTGAAGGTGGATAATGCACAAAACAACCTTATCGTGGCTCTGACCCAACCTTGGGTATTGTGTAGCTTGAGTCATTGCAAAACCATGAGTTGAGGGTGGCTAGTTGAGGAAAGCTCCGGAAAGTGGGGTTGAAATAATAAAGAAAGAGAAAAAACAAAAGAAAAGTGATTCAAGAAAATTTGAAATCAAAGTTAAAAATTTAAAACGAAAAAAATTACTTACCCAAAAGGATAAAGAAAGGAGAAAAGTAAGTCGAAATAATATATAAAAATTAAGAAATAGCGCGGAATATAACGATGAAAAGGTAGGACACTTAGCCATTATGTAAAGAAGGGCAATAAGTCACTAAAATACATCCAAATGTACCCTACCTGACCCTGAGCCTAAGTTACGATCTATGAAAGTCCTATCGTGATTCTAAAAGTCTATAATGGTGAACTTAAAGCAGTGAAAATAAGGGAAAGCGTATGGCAACAAGTATAAATGAGTGTGAAGTTGTTCTGAGAGCGAATGTTGAAAAAAAAATAATCCCTTATACTCAAATTGAAATCATTGTGTGAAAAATGAGATTGTTGTTTTGAAGCGAGGACACTAGTTGCAATAACGGAAAATCGATACCTTTGTGATAGGTCAAAGAGGATAGGTGTCGGCGTGTGGTGAGTCTGTGTCATGGTCTGATCCACATGAGCGAGCCTAATAGTGAGAGCATGCATAAACATAATAAAAATAATTGGGATTGATAGCCAGATAATTACGAAAGCTAAAATGAGAATACTCTTGTACAAAGGTTTTGTGGTGAGTCATACTGCGACGGCTTGAGGACAAACAATGAATTTAAGTTGAGGGTGTTGATGTATCGTGGTTTCACAGTACTTTAAATGCTTTTTTCTTAAGATTAGTGTGTGTCTAAGGCCTTTTTGTAATAGTTTTAATGTGTTTTTCTCTTCGTTTGCAGGAAAACTATCCAGAATGAAAACGCGAAAGAACTGTGCTGAAATTACAGAAGTGATGACCTATGGAGCCATCGACGGTCCTTCGACTCCTCGACGATAGGTAGGTGGCAACCGTCGTCTGAAGAAAATGTTGCTGAAGAAAAATCGGGGATTTCTTACAAAGTGTGGGGATACGGAAGATATCAACGGACCTTCATCTCCACGACGAACCGTCCTGCACACCCGTCATTGCTAACAAAGACTATCCCCAGTACCCGTCTTGAAAATATTTTAAGTGTGGAGAAATGGAAGCCATTGACGGACCAGTGTGCACTCAACGGATGCCGTCCTGGTCCGCCGATGATAACAGTGAGTTGGAGAAGAATGCAGCTGAAAAAGATTCTAAGTGTGAAACGATGTGAGGCCTCGACGGTCCATCGTGCCCTCCACGATCCATCAGCCCGGTCGTCGACTTAAATGCGTTTTTGGGCAGATTTTCCTTAAATAGATTTTCCAAAATTTGATACGCTCAAATTTATCTCGAAAAGAAGTATAAGCGGTCATATCAAGTAAAGAATCCAACTATGAGGTTGGGGTCGATCCCACAAGGAAAATAATTTAGACTTAACTTTAACGTACAATTACTTCTATTTAATCAAGTCAAAATAAGTATAAGCGGTCATATCAAGTAAAGAATCCAACTATGAGGTTGGGGTCGATCCCACAAGGAAAATAATTTAGACTTAACTTTTTATTTCTATTTAATCAAGTCCTTTCCAAAAACAGGTAATATAAGTGGTGTTTTAAATAAAAAAAGGAATTAAATATTTCAGAGTAACCAAATAGCAAGTTTGAATTTTGATATTTATTAAGTGATGAGAGTAACTAGGGCATAAGTGTTCCCCCACAGATTCATAACGCGGTAATTCTCGCTATAACAATCCTTTCCTAGTATCTTGCATGCAAAGTGGTAAGTTATGTATCCCTAATTCCTAGGTACGGCAACTAAAGAATTTTACTCCGCACCTTGGTCCGTCTAAGTGTGTATGTTTTGCTAAACCTTACCTTTACCTCATATTAAACATCATAATCGATGTATGGCTTAGTTGTTAATTCGCACCAATCGACACTAGCCTATTAGATAGTGTATACTCAATCTACGTTGATAATGCTTTTCTTATTATGTACCTCTTTTGTCCGGCAAGTAGCAAGAAGACGATTTCTAACGCGTGCACTCGTTAAAAAGACTTCTAAACGAAAGAATTATCAATACATGCAAGACATTATTCTAGAATTGTTATTTTAGTTAATTTTACTTTGTTTATTACCCATGGTTCCGACAAATCTAGCTATGAATTTATTTACCCATGTTCATAATTACAAAATTGATATTAATTAGACAAGAATTCATGTACTTACTTTGATGAGATTTAAGAAAATCCAGAAAATCACTTGAATTTGAGAAAATAGTTTAATAAAAGATTCCTAAAAATGAAGTATTTTAAAAAACCCAATATTCAACAACCAATATTACAAATTAGTAAAATAACCAAGAGTCTAACCCCAAAAATGAGATTTTTACAAGTATTTATAATAAAGAAATCCTAACATAAAAAGGAAATATTTTTAATGAAAATCCTAACATAAAAAGGAAATCTATTTAAGGAAAATCTGAGTCGACGACCGGATTGACGGATCGTCGAGGTCACGACGGACCGCCGAGGCCACGACGGACCATCGAGGCCTCCCGTCGTTTCACACATAGAATCTTTTTCTTTCTTCTTCAACTCACTGTTACAATAGACGGGCCAGGATGACGGTCCGTTGAGTACACGACGGTCCATCGATGGCTTTCATTTCTCTAAACATAGAATCCTTTTATGACGGGTACTAGGGCTACTTTCTGTTAGCAATGACGAATGTGTAGGACGGCCCGTAGTGGATATGACGGTCCGTCGATAGCTTCCTTAACCCTACACTTTGTCATAATTCCCTGATCTTCCTTGAGCAGCATTTTCTTCAAACGACGGTTGCCACCTACGGACCGCCGATGGCTCCATAGGTCATCACTTCTGCAATTTCAGCACAATTCTTCCATGTTTTCATTCTGGATAGTTTTCCTGCAAACGAAGAGAAAAATACATCAAAACTAGTACAAAAAGTCCTCAGACACAAACTCATCTTAAGGAAAAAGCATTAAAGGTACCGTGAAACCACTGTACATCAAGCTGTTGCAATTCTTGAGAAGATTTCCTCATGAACGTCTTGTTGAATAAAAAATAAAGCTTTTGCATCCTTCTTTCTGATTTATTTTAATATCTTCAATTCCTCTGCATCCGGCACTGCTACATCAGTGAACTCATTTTTGATCAAGTCCAATTCTTGAGACCTCAACAAGATTATCATCTTGATGCTCCAAAACTCATACTTCTCACCATTGAAGACGGTACGATGGGTTATGAAGAAAAGGATATACCATTTGTTGATATTACCTTTTTTTCTTCTCATATTTCACTATTTGGTTGTTTCTTATCTATTTATCACCCAGGTCAAAGGCTTGCTCTGATACAACAATGTAGAACAAACAAAGAATGACTACAAAACTAAGAGCTGCATAAAGAAGATAAAGAAAATAATTTGTAGGAGTGCTTTCTTAATTAACTGGAAATATCTCCCTTTATAGGCTAACAGACTTCCACTTGACTAGAAACTAGAAAGATGCCAGAAAAATAGCAACCAAATAACAACCTAACAAAGAATCTTTTAACTCTAGTAAAAGACTTATTCAAACTCATAATAAATATTGTGTAACTTAGTAACTTATACTCTTCTTTGAATCAATTTTCAACAGTTGCATCCCAAATATATTAACATTAAAGTGGAGAAAAGATAAATCTCGACTGAGAATTATCCATGATATTTCTTGATATAGGATTATTCGGTACCAAATGCATCACCTAGGACATTTCATAGTATAGGAATGGTCATTACATGTTACGTATGAGGACCTCGGAAATCCTCCCAGGGATCCCGACAATTAGGTATAATAAGAAGGTATTAATAGATTCTAGCTATGTAGGATTCGTTACATCATTCTTATACTTTTATCTCATTTAAGATATATGGCGCATTGGCATTGGGCTAGCTACAAATGTGGTTTGTTTTCTCCCTTGGTCTTGATTTTGATTCTGACATTGTTCTAAATTAATAAAATATTGTCTTTAGCTGCTAGTAAAGTTCATTACATAAAGTTTTGTTAAACATATGTTATTGGGTATTCAATAGGGTAGTATATGACCAACCTTTGTGTTTTGGTCTAATCGCACATGCAAGTGCACGTGATCATACAAGTAAGACTAGAATTTATCGATTAAGTTTCAAACAATGGTTTTGGAAAGATCCAGGGCTTCAACTATAACCAGGAATCATGTGATCAATATCATTTAATAAGGTTTTCTTTGAATTATCTCATCATTGAATCACAGGGTTAGATGTATGATGATGGTGTCCCGACATCTAATTGCCTTCAATATGTAACACCCTAACTACATCATTGAGCAGGGATAGAGTAATTAAAAATTGAACATTAAGATATCTTCCCATATGGTGACCCAAGAAAGTTTCTAGGTATATCCCTATCCTAGAAATGAATCAACCCTAGCTATTTAGGGGTAAACAAACTACTTATGCTCCACTTTCTATCCTTTTAGACCTCTGTTGAGTTCAATTCGGACAACAGATTTATTTCTGTGGTGATAAAAATTAAATACCAAAATCAAGAACATAAGAGAGATTCATATGATAATTCATGATAAAATGCAATATCAAATTCAAAGGATTACATTCATCCTGTAGCCACAACACTAGAACTAGGGTATTTAGCTACTCATAACATTATAATCAAACTTACAATGTTTATGAATCATCACAATAAGATTGAAAGGAAAATAGATAGAGACTGAACCCTAACAACTTCAAGGTTTCGTTCTACAAGTGTTTCCATTTGAAATTAGAAAAAGAATTATAATAAAACTAAAATAAAACCCTATTTATACTAAAAGTAAAAGTGGCCGATTCGGGGCATCAAGCGCGCGACACCAACAATCTTGAAATCCCATGTCACACTAGAAAATAATGTCTCCTAACTCGAGGGTTTAACGAGGTGTTCTGCCTCAAAATTAATTACTCCATGGATTTTTCATTCTCTTCTACGTGACGCGGACTTGTCATGCAAAAACTTTAGATCGTTTCTTCAAGTTCTTACTTGCTCTCCTCTTGACGGGAATCTTCAGATTACTCCTTTTGTCCATTTTTGTGCAAATTTCTTCCAAATAGCTTCCCTACACAACTATTCATGTCGGTTAGCTGAGAAACATAAAATTAGCTCAATAGGACATAAAACACAACTTTGAGACTTCAAACTAAGAAAAAATGTGGACATCTTTGGCATTCCGAACATATAAATATGCCCAAGATCACTACCCCACACTTGACGTTTTGTTCGTCCTCGAACAACTACTTACTACTTCTATACCTAGAACCTAGACTTGATTGTGCTTCCACCTTATTCCCACAATTCTGCTTGATTCGCTCACATATTTCACCTTATGATATGTATATCTTACGGGCATGCTTTGACAAGTTTTAGTAACAAACGCTGTTAACGAACATGTGCACCACTACTTATCCTTTTGCTTCATAAAACATGTGCCCCTTACGCCAATAAATAGTCCCTACGCCCAAGCTCCAATTGTAGATAGTTTAAACTTAACATCAAAAACTACTCGCACTCAAAAATAGAATTCACATGCATGCATTGAGAATCATAATCTTGCCCATTATGTACATCTCCACTAATGAAGTGTATGCTCAAAATCAAATAGAACTTTTTCGGCTTGTAATGTACGCTTAGGGTAAAGGAGGATTCATTTAGATGATAATAGTGACTTGTTCTCGCTATTTCACTATGTTCAACTATTACTCTACAATCACAACTTTTATAACTCATTCGCCCGCTTCTTTTTCAGCTATAACCTGCTTTTAGATTTGGTTTTTTTCCCCTTTTATTGACTTTTTTTAACACTTCATGAAAGCTACCCGTGACTTAAAGATATCTCTGGAGTTTAAGTGTATACCCTCTTGTTAGGGCAAGCCTATCATCAAGGTAATCACTTAACTTCTTATTCATGGGGCATTCCCTTACCATATTCTTCCCTTTACCCTCACAACTGCGCTTCATCACCTTCTCTATAATTATTTCCTTTGCTTCTACCTTTCAGACTAACATAGTGTGTTAGGGATCATATCAAATTTATCGATAAATGAATGGGATTTGGCTTATTCTATAGGTTACAACAAAATTACGGTTAAAGAGTCAAGTGGGCTAACTAGGGATAATGAACAAGCTCAATTTTTGAACAATTTCAAAAAAAAGTCTGCTATCATCTTTCTAAGTACAATAACACTTACATTTCCCTTCAATAACAATTTGGACAAGTTCTAGAATCAAAAGCATGTCAAGGATTGTATCAAACATCTCACCACTCACAGCACACGTTGCATTCAGAAGGTTAATTTCATCACACAATCATGTTACACGAAGGTTCATTTAAGGTTAAGTTGTATATTTCCTTATAATGACATAAAATTCATTGGATTCATATATCAATTTTAATATTCTCTTTCATACATGTGATTTTCAGAGAATTATATCTTCAGAACAATCCAACATATGACTCAACTGACGAAATTACCCTTAAGATGGTGGTCATCCATCTATCATTTGGGGAGCTTGACTCGATCTATGACTACAGACTAAATCTTACAAAAAAAGAATTTTCGTACGGTTCAAAGAGACAAACGTTGGCTAAAGAACAGTAAAAAACTACTAAGGAACCAAAAATCAAAACAAAACAAAGAAATCAAAACGTCCAGATCAATCAATGTTTCACCCCACCCGCACTTATACACAAGCATTGTCGCTCATGCAGTCAAATAAAATATTAGCTCAGTTCAAAGGGTAAGGTAAACAACACCGTGATCAATCCTCCATGGCATCGTTATCGGTAGCACCATCATCGACTTGTGTAGGGTCCAACTCGTTATCAGAATGTAGTTGACATCTGAAATGGTGCGAAAATTCTCCTCATCCGTCAGGACATCATCGTCAAACGGCTCTGTGAACTCCAAGCCAATGCCCAACAACGCCTCAGCATGATCATTCAATGGATAGCGTCTGTTGATCTGTAAGATCTCAACCACATTGGATGGGCGACCACCAATACTATGTCACAGCATCTCCAAGCCATACATCTGCGCCTTGATCAACACATCTCGTCGGTGATGCTTTGCAGTGGTTATAGTGGGGCCTAAGTCAGTGTCAGGCCCTTGGGTCCGTGTAATATCCACAACTGCTAGGTACAATGGGGCCATGTAGTCCAAGATCTCCTCTGGAACACCTGCAAGACGTCACATCCTTGTAATAAGTCGCCCAAATACATATATGTGTCCCTTGTGTACCCCTGCCTTCTGCATCGTTGATTTAATAATAGCACCAATGCTAAGCTCCGTGTCTGTCATCAAAGCATACAACAAACACACCCTCTTATGTGTAATATCCGTCTAGTGCAGGTTAGGAATCAAGTAGTTCATCACGATCTTCAACCACACCCTACTTTCTCTGAGCATTTGAGGATATGGAAGAGATTTGTGATATCTCTTGTTGCTATGTTTGGTCCATCGAGCCATGAAATGTGGGCCGTAAATCAAGTGGAGGATGGCCTGGTTTGGAGTTATGATGTTCAGTCGGGTTAGACCCAATGAGTTTGTATCCTCATGCATGCCCGATATAGCATTTATGCTTGTCGGTGTGATTGGCACGTTCCTACCGCGGATAGTGTCAAAGTAAGATAGTATGTCTGGAACCCAGTTGGCATAGAACTCCCGAATAATGCTCAACATTCACTCATCAATCTCAGCAAATAAAAACCCCATTCGAATCCCTCTCATCCTCCGTATGATTTGTGGGAACTTACGACCTAGGCTGTTACGATCGATGCACACATCAGAGAAGTAAGAAACCAATTCTTCACTTCCTTGGACACAAACTTTTGCCCATATTGTCTTGTCAGTCCTTGGGAGCCGAGGGAGCTAGTGGGACATTCCTACTCGTTGACCTCTTCTTTTGGGTGGCCTAAGCAATAGCTTTTTTGGGTCATTGTGAAGTAGACATAGTTACCTGAATAATTTCTTACTATTCAGTCCAAGGAGTGAATATTCATAAACAAGACATGGATGGTGTGCGTACACCACCCCACACTTAGTTCATATTGCTACCAAATTAGGTACTCAGACTTCCCACAAGTTGTAGCATCGTGTAGTCAGACAATCGGGGAGTGCAACACTTGATTAGACACCAAAACATTGAACACCCACACAATTAATTATCAAGTGCTACATTCGAAAAACCCAATTATAACTGAACACCAAATATATCATTTGATTGTGTCCAAAAGTCAAGAATTCAACAATAACACTCATTACAGACTCTTATTTCACATCACCCTAACAATATAACACAATAGTTCATGACTTCACACCCTCACTAACCCTAATCACCATATGTATTCCTCCCCACATAGCAAAATCCATATTTTCTACTCAAGAATTCAAAATACATGCACTTGCAAGCAATTTTAACTTAGAACTAACATCAACCCATCTTCCAATCACCCACAATAGCCTAACAATCAATACCCTTTATCCATACTTGAAACCCCATGAAGATAGGAAGAGAACATACCTGGGTGAAGCTTCAAAGCAGACAATAAATGAGTGACAAACCCTCCCTACATGTGCGATACGTGAGGGACCAAGAAAATGGGGAAAATTTAGGTAGAAAAGAGAAGGTAGTTACGCGATAGAATAAGAGAGAATGGGAAAAATTGGGGAGAAAATTGAGGTTTAATCTAGGAAAGTGGGGGTTGGGTTGGTTATTTCATTTTAAATGGGTGGAACGCATTCTAATTTAATGAAATTTCTAAAAATTATACATGCTCATGCGATGCGTGACCTACACGAGGTCTTCTGGTATTTTAATTCTAGTTAACCCAAATTATGAACTTGATCAGACGACACGGGGTTGTCACTCGATAGTTATTTCTTGTGACGTAAAAAACCATTTACCATCTAACTCACATTTTCACTTTATTCCGCAACGTGTGCGTGTTATGAGGAACTCTTCCTCAAATCTCTTTCGTGAGGTAGAATCTACAACATTCTTCACAATGCGGGGCTAACACGAGGCTTACTGCCTCAAAGTTCTTCAGTGAGGTAGAATTTTGAACCTGCCTCGCGACCTACCTTTGATATGAATTTCCCTTGGCGTCTTTTTCTGCGTCCCTACATTAACAACTCATTAATTTACCCATGATGGGTTGCCTCCCATCTAGCACCTTAGTTAGGGTCATGGCATGACTCATATTTTTGTGTATGTTTTTTTTTAAATTATTAAAACAAAGTACTCCTAAATTATTACAAAATGGTTCACGGTTTCCTCCTGTGTAGCGCCTAATTTAACGTCGTGACACGATCCATCTCATGCCTCACTCATCATCTAGTGTGAGTGCTTCTACTTCACGATCCACATCCTTGCCAAAATAATGTTTAACCCTTTTATCATTTACAAGGATTGTGGGACTATATTCATTGTTTCTCAATTCAACCGCACCATATTGGGTCATTTGGACAAGTTCGAATGTACCACTCCATTTAGATTGGAGCTTTCCTTGGAACATCTTCAACCTAGAATTGCACAACAACACTAGTTGACCAGGCTGGAAGGTCGGTAACACAATATGCTTGTCATGCCACCTCTTAGTCTTCTCTTTGAATACCTTTGCATTATCATAGACATGAATCCTAAAATCTTCTAGCTCATGCAATTGTGTAACCCTTTTTCTTCCAGCTAACTCGACATCCAGATTCATCTTCTTTAATACCCAATATGCCTTATGTTCCAACTCTGTCGGTATGTGCCAAGTTTTTCAAAACACCATTTGATAAGGAGAAGTACCTATCGATGTCTTATATGCAATCTGATACGCCCATAGGCGTCATCTAGCTTGTAAGCCCAGTCCTTTCTCTGGGCATTCACAGTCTTTTGAAGGATCTTCTTTACCTCCTTATTTGATACCTCCACTTGACCACTAGTTTGGGGATCATAAGTCGTTGAAACCTTATCCCTCACCCCATACTTAGCCAACATATTATGATTAAAGTTATTGATAAAATGCGTACGTCCATCGCTGATTATGGCCCTTGGCGTTCTAAATCTGGTGAAGATGTGTTTTCTGATGAACTTCACAACTACTTTGGAATCATTTGTTGGTAATGCAACATCTTCCACCCAGTTGGACACGTAGTCCACCGCGACTAGAATATATTGATTACCGTGGGACGCTAGAAATGAGCCCATAAAATCTATTCCCCACACATCAAAGATTTCTACCTCCAGAATATTTTTCAATGTCACCTCATGCCTCCTTGAAATGGAGACCACCCTTTGACACTGATCACAGCCTTTCACAAATAAATCAACATCTTTATGAAAAAAAAGGCCAAAAGAAACCATATTGCAATACCTTATGTGCCGTTCTTTCACCCCTATGATTCCACCATAAGTTGATGTGTGGCAGCTCTCCAGCACTTGTGGTACCTCCTGCTTAGCTATGCACCTCCTCATCATTTGGACATGAGCCTACTTAAACAAATACAACTCATCCCATATATATAAAAAAATAAGCATCATACTTCATTCTCTGCTTCTGGTGTGTTGATGCCTCAAGTGGGAATAACCCACTCGCCAAAAAGTTTACAGTCTTTGCGTACTATGGTACCTATGCAATGTCTAGTGCCAAATGTTTTTCATCGGGGAATTCTTCATGAAATTGACGTGCATTCGCCACATGAGATGAGTCCTCTAATCTAGATAGATGATTGGCTATTTAGTTTTTTTGTTCCCTTCCTATCTTAGATCAAACTCTTGAAGTAGAAACATCCACCTGATCAGTATGGGTTTTGCATCCTGCTTGTTAAAGAGATACTTGATAGTCGTATGATCAGTGTAACTATCACCTTTGTGCCCACTAGATATGACCTAAATTTGTCAAATGCATACACCGAAGCCAACATCTCCTTCTCAATCACATTGTAGTTTGCTTGGGATGCATCTAGAGATTTACTTGCATAGTATATGGTGTGAAACATCTTGTTCTTTCTTTCCCCCAATACTGCTCCAACAGCTATATCACTAGTATCACACATCATCTCAAATGGAAGCTCCTAGTGGAGCAATAAGGATAGTAGCCTCAATTAGCTTATGCTTTAACATTTCGAATGCTTCCAAACACTTCTCATCAAACACAAATTTCATCTATTTCTCTAATAAACTACATATGGGTCTTCTAGTTTTAGAAAAGTCCTTGCTGAACCTCCTGTAGAGGCCAGTATGGCCAAGAAACTTCATACTTCCTTCACAGATATTGGAGGTGGAAACTTCTCATTCACTTCTATTTTTTTCTTATCCACCTCCAGCCCACTCTAAGATTCCTTGTGTCCCAGCACAATTCCTTCTCTCACCAAAAAATGACACTTCTCCCAGTTTAGCACAAGATTGGTTTCCTCATACCTCGCAAGGACTCTATCAAGGTTTGTTAGACACAGTTCAAAAGACTCACCAAAGATCGAGAAGTCATCCATAAATACTTCCACAAAGTCTTCTACCATATCATGGAAAATTTCCTTCATGCATATCTAAAAAGTAGTTGGGGAATTATATAAACCAAATGGCGTGCATTTGAACGCCTACGTGCCATATGGACATGTTAACGTGGTCTTCTCTTAATACTTGGGTGTAATGACAATCTTATTATAACCTGAATACCCATCAAAAAAACAGTAATACTCTTGGCCAGTCAACCTGTCCAACATCTGACAATGAAGGGTACCAGATAGTGGTCCTTTCTGGTAGCTTCATTGAGTTTACTGTAGTCCATGCATATCCTCAATCCAGTCACTGTTCTTGTGGAGATCAATTTATTCTTATCATTTGTCACCACTGTCATTCCACCGTTTTTGGGATATACTGCACTTGACTTACTAATTTACTCTCAGATATAGGGTTTACTATCCCAGCATCTAACCACTTAATCACTTCTTTTCGAACCACATCCTTCATCAAACGAGTGAGTCTCTGCTGATGTTGTGCATAAAACGCTCAAACTTACTTCTCAAATAAGAAGTAAAGCGGTCGTATCAAGTAAAAGAACCCAACTAATGAGGTTGGGATCGTTCCCACGAGGAAAATAGTTCAGACTTAACTTTAATCTATTATTATTATTATTTAGTCAATTATTTCCTTAGAAAATAAAAGACAATAAAAAAGGTGGTTTATTTCTAAGTGAATGAAAATAACTAACTAAATTAAAGTAAACAACTAACAGATACAAATCTTGGAGTTTAATAAATTAATAAAAGTAACTAGGGTTTAAGTGTTCACCACAGGTTCTTAACTTGATAATTCTAACTATAACAATTCTTTCCAAGTATCTTGCATGCAATGTTATAAGTTATGTATTTCTAAATCCTTGGTCCGGCATCTAGAAAATCTCACTCCGCACCTTGGTCCGGCTACGTGTGTTGCTATACTAACCCTTACTTTTACCTTATATAAAGCATTGTATTCGATATTTGACTAAGTTATTACCTCGTACCAATCAACACTAGCCAATAAGATAGTATACACTAAATCTATGTTAATAATTCTTTTCCTATTATCTACCTCCTTGGTCTGCCAAGTAGCATTAAGGCGAATTCTAACGTTGGTCATCCATTAAAAAGACTTCTAAACGAAAGAATTATCAATACATGCAAGACACTATTCTGGAATTGTTTTTTTAGTTAGATTTTACCTCATTGTTCACCCATGGTTCCCACAACCCTAGTTATGGAGTTTAGTTACCCATAGTCATAATCCCAATATTCATATATTTAATATATGAATTCATGCACTTACTTTGATGAGAAAGAATAAAATCCAGAAATTCACTTGATTAATCAACAAAATTTCCAACAATCAATTCCAGAAAAAGTGTAACAATCATAAACTCTAATATCAAAGAGTCTACTAACAAAGAGTCTAACACCAAAAAGTCTAACAACCAAAAGTCTAACCCCAAAAACGAGGTTTTTCAAACTATTTATAAAAAACCAAAAACCTAATAAAAGAAGGACTCTAATTATTGAAAATCTGTCAAAACTCAACTAGGTCGACGGACCTCGTGACGGACCGTTGTGGTCACGACGGGCCGTCATGGCCTCCATCGTCCCATACTTCACAAATTCTTCTGCTTTTCTCTTCATTACCCTCAACGGCTAGTAAGACGGACCGTTCCAAGCAAGATTGTCCGTCGAGGGTCTCCGTTCCATAACACTTAAACTTCATGGAAATTAGGTACTGGACTACTCTCTGATCATTGCGACGAACCAGCAGGAGGGACCATCGTGGCTATGACGGTCTGTCATGAACATTCGTAATCCCACACTTGATCAGACATCCCCATCTTCCTTCTGCAGCTTCACTACGTTGCCACCTACGGACCATCGCAAGCTCGACGAACCGTCATAAGCTCCGTAGGTGGTAAATTTTCTCCATTTCTTGCTCAAAAACTTCCAGGTTCATCTTTGGACAGATTTCCTGCAAATAAAGAGAAACTTATATAAAAATCAATACAAAAAGGCTTTTTTTAACACACACTAAACATAAGAAAAAGCATTAAAAATACCGTGAAACCACGGTATATCAACACCCTCAACTTAAATTTGTTGTTTGTCCTCAAGCGACGCACTATAACTCGCTACAAAATCTTTGTACAATAGTATGCATATTTTAGCTTTCTCAATCTTTTGACTATTTATCCCTATCAATCTCATCATGTTTATGCATTTTATTACTATTAGGCTTGAATTATGTGGAATCAGACCATGACATAGACTCACCATGCACTGAAACCTATCCTCTTCAATTTCTCACCGAGGTGCTAATATTTCTGGTATTGCACTTAGTGTCCTCACTTCAAAACAACATCCTCATTTTTCACACGATGATTTCAGTTTGAGTATAAGGATTTCTTTTCAACACTCACTGTCAGAACAAATTCACAACTCATTCATACATAATGCCATAAGCTTGCCCTTATTTTCACTGCTTTAAGTTTGCCATACAACTCTTAGGATACCGATAGGACTTTCTTAGCTTGTAACATAGGCTCAGGGTTAGGTAAGGTATATTTAGGTATATTTTAGTGACTTTTTTCCCTCCTTGACATATCGGCTAAACATACCACTTTTTATCATTTTATTTCGCCCAATTTCTCATATTCTTTCACCTTGCTATTTTCTCTTCCTTCTTCATTTGTGTAAGTGACTCTCTTCTTTTCTTGCTTGTATTTACTATTTTTTTTATTTTCTTATTTCACTTTTCTTTCAACTAGTTCTTGACTCACTTTACTTTTGTTCTTTCTCTCTCTTTGTTCTTTCAACCCCACTTTCCAGAGCATTCCTCATAATAGCCACCCTGAACTCATGGCTTTGCCATGAGTCAAAGTACACAATACCCAAAGTTGGGTCAGGGCCATAAAAAGGGTTGTTTACTGCATTAGCCACCCTCATATTATGCTTTTGTCATAAGCTAAGGTGCACATGTCCAAGGAGGGACCATGGCCAACACATTATTCTCAAAAAGGTCAGTTGGGGTGAAAAAGAAAGGTCTAGTTTAATCTCAAGTCATTTGGATCAAAGAAGGGTTAATTTCATTTGGTTTTCTTTTATTTAGGCTTAAAATGGGCTATATTGAACAAGGGCCTATGATCCTTTCCTAATTGTCTATTACAACTTACTTTTAGCAGGACTAACCAGGCAAGTTCTAGCTCAGTACAAATAGTGGACTATTTAAATCTTCCTCACACTCACTTGACATCTCATTACTCTACCAGATAATCAAACACCTAGTTCAAATTTTAGACTTAGGGTCATGCAGTGGTGTACCTCTATGTCATTCTTAGGGCCACACATTTATCAATTACTATGCCTAGTCATGCATCATTTTCATTTCATCAAGATATCATTTTAGCCATCATGCTTCAGAATTAAACTATGTAAACAAGATATAGACATGCCGCTTCAACAATAAAAATAATAAATCTCTTGGGGAAAAAGAACACAAGCAAGAAAACCCCAAAAGAGGATCGTGAATTGGGCTACTCAGACTTTACCCTAGCACTAACTTTCCATTTACCCTACCCCCAACAAAAAGATATGCAATTGTCCCCAATGCATAAAAAAACTAAAATACGAGAGTGGTAGGTGAAGCAAACCTGGGGCGCAAAGCGCCGATGATCAGCAAGCTGGTGGGTCCGGTTCCCCAGATCCCACTACCTCTGTAGTCTGGACACCCTCAGTAGTGTCCTCATCAGCAAAAGCACTATCAGTAGTGCCTCCAGCAGCCTCGACATCTCGGGAGCTAGATTCCCCAAAAGATGACTCGACAGCTCTAATCCGACGCGCCTCCTCATCAGCAAGCGAGGCTCTCCTCGCAGCCTCCATCTCACGGCTCTCTTTCTTCTGTGCTCTAGCCTCATCCTCCTCTTGACCCTTGCGCCTCTTGGCATGCTCTCGAGGGGGAGGTGGTGGAATCTAAAAAATGCCGAATAAGGCAGCCATTACTGTGTCCTTAGCAGGCTCTGCAAAAGGGGCCTCAGACTCAGGCACCCTAGCCTCTAGGATCATATCAATATCCACTCGCGGAATCTCAACCGCAGCCGGAAGGGTCGACAAGTCCACCTGAGGGGCTGGCCGGGCTAGCATCCGCAACCCAAAAGCGTCCAAGCGCTGATGAACCTCAGCGATCTTCCGCTCTATGTGTTGGACAATTTTACGCTTCAAGCGCTCCTACGCCTTCGCAATAGACCTCTGCATCCAAGGCTGGACGTGATGCAGAAATGTGGCCTTCTGAGCTTCTAGTTTCTGGACCCTAGCAAGCGAGACCAGAGCGGGGAACGCGGCTGAGCGAGAGGAGCTAGGGGCAGTGCTACTACCCGGAATAGACTCGACCAGGGTAGTCTTAGTAGTTTCAGAAGCAGCCTGCGTAGCCGTTCAAGCATGTGCTACCGTATCAACCAGATTTTTACAAAATAGAGGCAAATCTGGAAGGGCCCTCTGCGTGGAGCCAACCTATTGGCCTCATCCATGATGAGGCCGATATCAACAGTACCCAACAAAGTCTTGAGCTGATCATCGTGCACGGAAATGGTAAGTAGTTGTGACCTTGAAAGCTCTCTCGTGCATGACTGCCTGTAGAAGCCAAGCAAAGTCAACCTCAAACAGGGCTATCATCGCCTCCATCAGAACTGTGCGATCCCATGTGACTATGTTATCAGTAGCCATGGGGGAAAGGAAGTGACGGACAATCAACCATAAGATCTTAGCCGTGAAGGTCAAGTTAGCCTTATTGATAGCTCCCTTCGGCTCCATTACCTAGTCGGCACCCTCTCCATCAATAGATAAGTGCAGGGCCATCCACCTCTTGGTGGTCTCTGTCAGCGATGGCTCACGCCAGAATTGGCCATCTTTTACAATTTGCCACCGATAGTCGAACTCGACGGTGAGAGGGGTCCTGTTGGATCAACATCCACGCCGTACAGATACCGGCGGATGGAGGGCAGGGAGATGTCAACCTGTATGCCGCGTACACGAACGTGCTCAAGTGGGGCCTTTTTGGCGGGGGAAGCCCGGCTATGTATTTGTGATCAGAGAGTAGCCACGTAAGAGACGTAAAACCCTCGTACCAACTCCTCACTATAGAGTCCTAAAGAACGAGTTGTCCACTCTAGCCGGTGTCTGGTGAAGAGATTGTGGATCTCTGGCATGGTGGGGAGACTTCCCGTAAGGACCCCCTCTCCAGTGTAAGGGTCCGTGTCATGACGCCTTTATCATATAGAAACTTGGCGTCGGAATACACTTGGTATTGCCCGTCGACACACCACCGGTTGGGCTGGTAAAAACCTGGGTGAGAGTAGCAGTCAATGAGCGTGGAGTTGAATCAGGACTGTCAGCCTCATCAGATGAGGCAGACTGTGCAGTTGTGGCGGGTGCAGGGACTTCTGCAGACCTGGAGGCTTCCTCCGACCACGAAACTCCTATGGAGTCAGACGCTCCTTTTTCATGTATAGCTTACCCAGAATGTGTGCCGGCCAGTTTGCGCTCCTCATTTGACTGGGAGGCAGTGACTACGCGGGACGCCACCTTTTTGGGCGTAGCTCTGGTTGCACGTGCATCTCGTGATGGAGTGGCAGTGCCTGGGGTCACGTACTCGGGATCATGTTCATCATCAGGGTCTATAACTAGTCGGGCAGATGGGGCGACAGACTTTGAAAGCCCACGTGCACAAACTCAATCTTGTGTTGTTGCCATTTGAGATAGTACCTGTATAGAATCAATATTAGTACTAGAAGGAACAAACAAGACAAGCGAAAATGACACAAAAAAAATATAAGAGCAAAGTTGTAATGACATTTCTGCAGTAACAGTGAAACACGACGGACCAGGAGACGATTCTTCGTGATTATGAAGGACTGTCATGGGGTCCGTCATGTCTTAATTAAAATTATGTTTATGTGGAGACCCCTGAAGGAAAGTCTCTGACAGTTATGACGGATAAGCAGGATGGACCGTCCTGATAATGACGGTCCGTCGTAGATGTCTGTCAGAAGACACTTGGAAAAAAATGGAGACCATTAGGACAAGGGTCTCTGACCGTCATGACGGTTGTGCAGGACGGACCGTCAAGAGTATGACGGTCCGTTGTAGATTTCCGTCATAGGACACTTAGAAAAAGTTGGAGACCCTTATGAATAGGGTCTCTGACAACCAAAATGGTTGTGCAGGACGGACCGTCGTGGGAACGACGGTCCGTCGCATATGTCCGTTGGTGGACACTTAGAGAAAACGAACAGTGGGGTGTTGTGGTGTTGGAACAGACCCTATGGTTGTCCGTCGTGGGTACGACGGTCCGTCATCGGGGTCTCGTTCTGTCATTCAGTGACAGGACTGAGGATGCCACATTCATCCTCTGCGACTCACATAGAATACTTAGTGTTGACCTATATGTTCCTAACCCAAATACCTAGCAAACTAGCAATGCTAAAGCACCTATTTCTCAAGTTTTAACAAGGCAATTCGAGGATTCTCAACCTAGGTAAGACAAAATTGGAACAAAGAATGAAGGCCCACTAAAAAGGAATAGTCTAATACTAATTAAAACAAAAATTCAATGTAAATGGGTAGAGATCAGAGACATATACATGAGAAGAGGAGAAAAACAAGCAAGGGAGACACTTAGTTAGCAAGAACAGAACCACAACAACAGACTCCGACCAGTATAAAGAAGATATCCGGAATTGGGGATTTGGGGAAGTGATCAGTTGAAAGAGAGATAGGAAATTGGAAGTTGGAAAGGGAGGGAATAGGAGAAAGAGGGAAAGAAATCGTTCAAATGAAGGGGTGGGGGTTTTTAAATGTTGACAATTTTTAAAATACCCCAGTCGGGTCGGGTCAGGTATGCTGGTCAATGACGCAACGAGTCCCCGTTGACGGTCCATTGAAAATGCAATGGTCCGTCATGGATTCCGTTGCGTGTGCCCTAATTTTGAAAGATAATGAAAGAAATACCTGGCACAAATGTGTGCATGTTAGGTACAAATGTGTACATGTTTGGCATTCAAACATATAAACATGCACAAGATCACTTTTTCATTATTTCATGTTAGGCTAGTCAACATATTTTCATATTTACCTTTACATTTTTCTTCACCTCGATGTATACGTGATGAGTGACAAGTCATTCTTCAAGTCTTATTCTTTTATCTTTTATTTTCTGCTTCATTTATCAAACAATATAAAAATGATATGTTTTACTCTATTTTCTTTGACTTCCTTTAAAAGACAAAAGGTTTATAAGGTTAGGCCCATTTGGGCAACTAATTAATAACGGTCAAATTAATAAATTCTATTCCGAAACTAATTAGGAATTAAAGTTATTACCTTTTCAAATGCACTAGGAAATATGGTAGGCTATCTTTGTATAAATCATATTGTCTATAAATCTGGTTTAAAAAAATTAGTACTGCAATTTATTAATTTTCCAAATGAACAACAAATACAATTTATTAATTTTTCAAATATAATGAACTAGGAATACAACAATTTATTAATATCACAGATATAATAAACTAGATATATAATTTACTAAATTTCCAATTATAATGAACTAGGAAAACAATTTATTAATTATCCAAATGAAATAATAAATATGGTAGGTCATCTTTATCTATATATTTTGTATTGTTAATAAATTTGATTTCAATACAAAATAGGAATAAAACTCATTAAATTCCCAATTAAAGATATGGCAGGTCATTACTATATTTACTTCATTTTCCAGTCAAACTTATTATATATTATATTTTTCTACTTGTGTTCCTCTTAAAAACTCAAGAAAATTCCAACAATGTTTTTGCTTATTCTATCAGTATGAGTGATATTGAACTATTAACAACTCTCACTCTCAGTCTTCTATTGTTGATATTTTTAACATGACTGATCGTAATTCATTAGATATATATAGTTTCTTAAGAACCGGTATAGTAGTAATCTTCTAGACCAATCCTCAAAAAATTGGAGAAATCCTCCAACAATTGATCGGGATAATCAAGTTGCTTACGTGGATGAGACTGCGGAGGATGTTACATTGAGGTATCTTAAAACAAGAACTCATCATATTGATGCTGCAATAGACGGAGTAGATAATCAAATAAAAACGAAAGAGATTTGTGTCATATGTCATGACAAATTTGAGCATGAAGAGAACATTGGGACAGTTGGGTGCGGGCATGAATATCATGCTAGATGCGTCAAACAATGGCTTGTGATTAAAAAAAAAAAAGATTGCCCCATATGGAGAGCTTCAATTTTGCCGTTCAAATCAACAAAAAACTATACAAATGTGTAGACTCTAGAGTTTTTTTTTTTTTTGCTATTGTGCTAGTCTAAAGTTGTTTTCCCCTATGTTTACAAGAAAAATAGTTGTGTACGTAAATTATATTTAAAACTCATATCATCAAACTTAGTAATTAAGACAAATAATTTTTAAAAGACTTGTGAGTGCTGACTGACCTTATATTATAGAAAAATATTTTATCAATCATTGATTAGCTACTAATTTCGATCGTTGATTTTACTAGTATAAGTATAATTGTTTTGCCTTTCTTAAGCTCCCTCTTCAAACTCTCCAGGTGACTAGGAGATAACTCCCCTTCTCTACTGATTTTCTGAATAAATTCTTCAATTTCTCGTCCTCATCAAGATACTGCCTTTGATTCTTCGCTAACTCCCTTAAGGTTGTATTAAATGTACAAGAATTATTTGAATGCATGAAGGAGTATGTACTCCTTCTTCATCGTCTTCTAGTGTTCACATTTTTTTGCCCTTCATCGCCTCCAACCTTTTGAATTTCTATATAAAAAGTGTTCCCCCTGCTGATTTCTTTTCCCCCTCTCTCTCTAGGTCCTTAACCTCATTTTTTTATTTGGTCATCTTAAAGAAAGTTTCTTCCACCCATTGCTTGGTGGATACTTCTTCTCTACCCTTTATATTCACTAAAGTCACTTGTTATGAACTACATGTTTCATTTAATGCATCAAACTTGTTTGTGGTAATAACTCCACCACTTGATTTATTGTCTTCTTGCTTGTGCCCACTTTATTATGTTTCCCTTCCTGTAATCTCTCTTCTTTATTTTGCTCCTATTTTTCTTACCTTCTTTCCCCGTCATTGTTTCTTCATTTTTATCCTCTTGTACGTGGTTATGCATTTGAGTGTTCCCTATGATCCCTCTCTGCCTAGCTGGGTGAAGTTCTGGATTCTCAACATAGAACTGTTTTTCATCATATGCCCGCCGTTGGATCTTTTCAATCCAATGTTAATTCGCTTAGGAAACTGCATAAGAAGATCCATATCAACCCTAATCCTAGCACAACTTGGTCTAGTTTGATTTTTAATTGACATATCAACCCGTAATGGTTTTCCAACTTCTGCAACTAGTGAGAATATTTTTTCTTTCCCAAAGAAGTTTGGGCGCAGTGAAGGAAAGGAAATACATGCTATAGTCATTGATGTGTCCTCTGGGTTAAATAATGGATCCCACTTTAGGATAGGAACAATTTTGTTGTGTTAATAAAAACTGGTTTACAGTGCAGATTAACATAATCTTCCAAGAGTGTACCCCTGGTCAACACATATTTTTGGTTAGCAATCCAATATTGTACTACCCCTTCAATCCACATTGCTCGGGTATTATTTTGCGTTGTTCTTGTATATCTGGTCAACCATAAAAAAAAACTTTCCAACCACTACATATTGGAGATCCTCATTGACTATCATCTGCTATATCAACTTGATCCCATATTATTCTTGGCTCTCCATGAAAGTACGATATTGGTTTTAAAGGTAGAGGTATCGCCTCCCCTAATGTCCCCCTGAATAAACTTGCAAAAGTCTATTGACATGACTCAGATCGAGGCTGGCCAGCAGTTATGGTGATCCTGAAAAAAGCGGTGACTTCCTCTTTTCTGTATTCGTATTAGTGTGTTGGAAGACAACTTCTTTTTTCTCAATCTTCATTTAATAAAAGAACTTTAAAGAATGAGAAGATTTTGAAAGTTTGATCAAAACAAGCTTTGAATTAATATATTAAATTAACTCAGTAACTATCGTTTCCTTGATTATCACATTATAGAAGACCACACATTGCTATAAAGAATCTAACTAATTTCTATAAATTCAAGACAATTTACTTCGTTAATTTGTTTTATATTGAAGAACAAAATTTATATGTCCTTCCCTATAAAAAGGGAGAAAATATGTGGAGTATGTATTACTCTATTTTCTTTTACTTCCTTTCCTCACAAATTTAAAAAGACATAATACATAACATGAACCTTAACTTGATGTCAGCTGAAAACTATCACTGTTAACTTTCGTCGTGCACATGTAAACACTTTAACTTACATCAAATTGAACAAGCGAATACAATCGTCCTAAATGGCACTCTACATGACAATTTTATAACCTACATGGCATCCTATGTGTCTCAAAGGCGGAGCCACAACCAATTAAAGTTGTGCACGTGAACAACCTTGTCGAAAGATTATATTATATATGTATGTTAAATTTATTGAATTTATATTATATATTTAAATTTGCACAACCATGACATAGTTGCAGCCTTTGACTGGTAAAAGGTGTACAATTCACTTAGAGGTCAAAGTATCTATTCTTGCTTTTTACCTCATGATTCAATGATTTTTTTTGGTGGTCCTGTACTATACTTTCTTTTCTTCATTAGAAATTAGAACTAATAGATATTATTTCCGTTATTACATTAATTAATTACTTATGTAGTTACAATTTACTTCATTATAAAGAAAAGATTAATTTAAAATTAAATAAGAGTATAGTTTAAAGTTAAAGGATTTCTAATTGTAGACAACCTTCATTTTTGAGATATATTAAAATAACAAAGTAGTTCTTTAGTATGTTTCAGAAATTAAGATAAAATAAATATTTATTAATAACTAAATTTAATTGAAACTTTCATATTGGATATTTTATTTAATTAAATATTAAATAGTGTTACAAATAAGTTTATATTTAAAAATAAATTTGAAGAAAAGATTATGTGTTATTATCCATATATTATTTTTAATTTCTTTAATCATATTATTTTTTGTAATATGCTAATTTCTTTCAATGATTTATAGGCGAATCAAGAGAACAAACTGGGTTTAACTTTTGATTATGATATTCACATATTCTTTACCAAAGCACAATAAATTTAATATTCATTAAATTAAGAAGTAGCAAACTCAATAATAAAAATAATTTTGATTTACGTAAAAATCGATAAATTAGTGTTATGTTTTCTTGAATGTGTGGTATGTGTTTAATAGAAATCTTGATTCGCACATAATAAAATTATTATTTCAATCTATATAATTTGTGGTGCATTTTTATAACTACAAGCAATCAAAACTGAAGATAAAAAGATATATGAATTGTATTTGGTTGAAAACAAATTATGATGTTATTCATGATCGATTTAAAAGTCACAATCTTAAGAATGTTAGATGTGGACTTACTCGCTAAATTTTTTTGTTAGTTGCTTCTTTATATTTTGCACAAACTTTATAAAAAGACTGGCTCCACCACTGATGTGTTTTATGCAATATAACATACGTTTGTCTACTTAATCAACCTTATACAAGTTTAAGTGTCGGCTTGTGTGCATTCGAAGTTGAAGGACATAATTTCTAACAACTCTTAACTTGAAATAACTAATAATAAGCTAATAAAATCAACAATAGTCATTTTTGGAATAAATAAGGAAATATAGAAAATTTCTAAGTATAAAAGTGAGTTTTTGGTCATTTTCAAATAGCCATAACTACCAGCTTAGGAGGAGTTAGGGTGAGTTCTTATATGGTTGGAAAGCCCTTGGGAATATCTTTCTAATGGTGTCGGGTTTGCGCGTTTCGGATGTCATATGAGGGAGATATGTCTTTCGAAAGTTAGGTTGTTGGACGGAGGAAAGTCCAATCCGGATTTTAGTAAGGGTAAAATAGTCTTTTCACCCTAGTATTTCCTAATTCGTTTTAGGGGTTTATTAGGGTTAAAACCAAGTCCTAATCCAATTTTGGAAAAGTTGAGACCACTTAGGGCCTTGGAAAAAAGAGAAGAGAAGAGGAAGATTAAGAATTCTTCTAGAATGCTAAGGTTTCGCTAGTGGAATTCGTCGGGTGTGATCCTTTCGAGGTATATGAGATCTTTCTGTGTGGATTTGTTCATCCAAACACCAATATGTTTAATTAAGCAAGCTATGTATTGATTAAATGATGAATCTTGAAGTTCTTGATCAACAATTGTTGAAATCTTTTTGATAGAATCATAGTGTACTTTTAGTAGTTTCTTATTCGTGTTTTCGGGCTGTGTCACGAGTCTAAACTATTGGATATTGAGTATATTAGTGATACTAAGTGTTTAGGAGAAGATACTAGAAAGTTTGGGAGGTTTAGAGTTGTAAATCACAGAAGAAAAGTTGGAAAACCATCTGATAGGCCCTGGTGCGCCGTGCCTACCAGAGCCCCTCAGGACAGACTCTATCCGTCAGGCTCTGGCGCCCACGCCTCTATGAGCGCCATGGTCACCCGGAGGTCCCATTTCTCCCTCATCTTTTCGTACTAGTTTCTAAGAGATGTACCTATTATTCCTAGTTGGTTCCAACACTCAAAAGTACATCTAAACATCATGACATCATCCATATACATGAGATCATGAACCTTGAATTCATAATTCATTTCAGGGGAACTTAAGATCGAAGTCAAAGAATTTAAGAGTCAAGTCTAAAAGATAAGAGGCAAGTCAAAGTAAGTTCCTAAAGCATTCAAGAATCTTAAACAAACATTTTAACTTTGTTTTAATGTTCAAGAGATGATTTGAGCTAATATTAAAAGAGTTGAGTTAAATTCTCAAAAGCTATAAGAGAACTAAGAATTCTCGAAGAGTTAAGTTTCAAGCTAAGCAAAGAGTAACAAGTTGAGTTCACTTTTCAAGAGTTATAGGGGAACTAAGTAGTCCCTAAGAGTGTAAATAAAAAATTTTCAAAATTTTTAGAAAGAAATAAAGCTAGACTTTCACAGAGCCTATGGCTAGTTATAGTAAAAGAGAAAGGAAACTATCATTACCAAGAAAGCTTTTGAAGCTAAGTTTGATCAATTATCTCAAACTAGAGAAGAAGTTGTTTAAAAAAAACATATGAGCCAAGTATTTTCGGAGTAGTATTGAGCATCTATACGAGTGAGTTCATATTAACTCATGTCTCCATAAACCATGTAGCCAACACGGAGAGATAAAGGATCACACTTCTTGGATGATTCCTTAGTGCTTTTAGCATAGACTAGTGGATCCACTAAGTAGTTCAGGTTCTATACCGATGGCAAGGTATAGAGCGGTCCTCTTGCAACGTGAGGTAATACGTTGTATAATTACTTAGGCTCATAGTGATGGTTGTTGGTTAGAGCATCTCCCACATATATTATATTACTTTCATGTATAAGTAAAGTAGTATTTTATGAGTTTTCCACATATCCCATATGTCTTTGTTGCTTTATATTGAGTTATGACTTCATGAGTTGAGCAGAGCCAGGTAAGTTCATTCTTACTCCGTGCAAGCCTTATAGGTGTGTTTAGCATTCCAACTCGCATACTCGTACATTCAATGTACTGATGTCAGTTGGCCTGCATCGTCTTATAATACAGCCGCAGGTAACAAGGATTAGCACACAACGCTTCGTTGATCCAGTTTGAGCTCCAGAGTCAGTGGTGAGCCTCCTTGCATTTCAGAGTGTCGTTTTATTGCTTTCTAGTTAGTTCAATAGAATGTTGTGAGGTTTGTCCCAACGTTCATCTCAGTCAGTTTAGAGGCTTCATAGACAGATAGTCAATTAGATTGCTCAGTTTGATGTCTCTTTTATCTTATATTTCATATGCTTTTAATTTTGAGACTCAAGTGCCATTTTGGCTAGATTATTACATTTTGAGTATTTCCTCTTGAAAATGTCCTTTACTATTATATTAAGTTAAGTTATCTTCCGCTGAGTAAAGTAAGTCAGGTCAAGGATTCGCTCGAGGCCGACAATGGTCAACGAGTGTCAGTCCCACCCAGGGTGTAGACTCGGAGCGTGATATAGTTATTCGTTTAAGTGAAGTTAAGGGTCATGTTTATGTAATATGACTTTAAAAACAAAAGTCTTATAATATTTGCCCATTTGGGCAAGTAATTATTAACGGTCAAAGCAAAAAACTGGATTTCAAAACAAATTAGGAGTACACATTATTAACTTCTCAAATGATTTAAAAAATTATAGTACGTCATATGTTTATATATCATATTGTCAATAAATCTAGTTTAAAAAATTACTAATGCAATTTATTAATTTTCCAAATGACCAAGGTATACAATTTATTAATTTTTCAAATATAATGAACCGAGAATACAATTTATTACTTTCCATAATAGGTTAGGAATATAATTTACTAAATTTCCAATTATAATGAACTAGAAAAACAATTTATTAATTTTCCAAATAAAATAGAAAATATGGTAGGCCATATATATCTATATATTTTGTATTGTCAATGAAACTGTTTTCATCACAAAATAGGAATAAAACTTATTAAATTCGCAAATAAAGATATGGCAGGTCATCACTATATTTACATCATTTTCCAGTCAAACTTATTATACATTATATTTTGCTACTTATGTTCATTTTAAAAACTCAAGGAAATTCCAACATTGTTTTTGTTTAATTCGACCTGTATTAGTGATATTCAAAAATTAGCAACTCTAATTCTCATCTGTTGTTTATTTTTTTTAACATGAGTGATCGTAATTCAGAGGATATATATAGTTTCTTAAGAACAGGTGTAGCAGTAAATCTGCTAGACCAATCCTTGCAAAATAGGAGAAATCCTCCAACAAGTGATCAGGATAATCAAGTTGCTTACTGTGGAGGATGTTACTTTGAGGGATCTTAAAACAAAAACTCATCATGTTGATGATCCAATAGACGGAGAAGATAATCCAATAAAAATGGAAGAGATCTGTCATATGTCATGACAAATTTGAGCATGAAGAAAATATTGGGACACACGGGTGCGGGCATGAATATCATGCGAGATGCATCAAACAATGGCTAGTGATAAAAAGAGATTTCCCTATATGTAGAGCTTCAGTTTTGCCGTTCAGATCAGCAAAAGCTATACAAATGCATAGACACTAGAGATTTGTTTATTTTGATATTGTGCTAGTCGAAAGTTTGTTTTCCCCTATGTTTACAAGAAAAATAGTTGTGTGTACGTAAATTATATTTAAAGCTCATATCATCGAACTTAGTAATTAAGACAAATGATTTTTAAATTGTGGATATCTCTCACTATATATCTTTGTTACAAACAAGAACAATTTATTTCCTGCCCTAATTATTGTTAAGAGACAACTAATTAAAATATCACTGTGACACTAGCATAAACACATACTAGACAAAACATAAATGGTAGTAATATTGTTTGTTTTCCCCATAACTCTAATAATTACATTGATTTTTGAATTTCTTCTAATGTTGTCGCTTAACATCACACACCAGTTTAAGACAAAAAAGAATTCAAACACAGAATACACATGCTGTAATACGCAACTTTGTCCCAATCAATCTAATAAAAGAAAAAATAATATGAAACATGACAAAGAAATAGATCTTTGTTTAAGAAATTTGGCACCATTTTAATTTTTATAATATTTGATATTAGAAAAAGATTAGTGTACAAAGATATTTTAATGATGGCATGATAAATTCAACGGTTAATTAAGAGGAGAGTAATTAAGGTGAACACCAATAACATCATAATTTTCCCATGTAACCATGTCTACCAAAAATTGCTTACACAGTTATGTACTAGTAATGGAGATGTTTTCTCCATTTTCAAATAAACAATGACAAATGTTGTCAACACCTTTCAATTTTAAAGCATAGAATAGTCTTACCCGATTTTGCCCAAATCGAAGAGTAAAACTAAAATCGAATAAAACAAGATATGTAAAACGACTCGCAAGATCATTTTATGTTTCAACATATTTCCCATATTTGACCAACTTGTAGTTTTATTATTTTTCTAAAAATTTGAAAGAATAGATGACATGATTCTAAAGGAGATCATATGCATCAAGGTAAAACAATTCAATTTTGGATGTTGAGAAATGTAATGACCCTCTTGCAACGTGAGGTAATATGTTGTATCATCACTTAGGCTCATAATGATGGTTGTCGTTTAGAGAATCTCCCACATATATTATATTATTTTCATGTATAAGTAAAGTTGAGTTTATTTTTTTTTTATCTTTAAAGAACTTAGTGTTTACATTGTTTTATGACTTTTCCTTATATCCCATATGTCTTTGTTGTTTATATTGAGTTATGACTTCATGAGTTGAGCGGAGTAGGGTAAGTTCATACTTACTCCTTGAAAGTCTTATAGGTATGTTTAGCATTCCAACTCGCATACTCGTACATTTAATGTACTGATGTCAATTGGCCTGCATCTTCTTATAATACAGACGTAGGTAACAAGGATCAGCACACAGCACTTCGTTGATCCAGTTTGAGCTCTAGAGTCAGTGGTGAGCCTCGTTGGATTCTTGAGTGTTATTTTATTGCTTTCTAGTTAGTTCAATACAACGTTGTGGGGTTTGTCCAACGTTTATCTGAATCAGTTTAGAGGCTTCATAGACAGATAGTCAATTAGATTGTTCAGTTTGATGTCTCTTTTATCTTATATTTCAGATGCTTTAACTTTGAGACTCAAGTGCCATTTTGGCTAGATTATTACATTTTGAATATTTTCTCTTGAAAATGTCCTTTACTGTTATATTAAGTTAAGTTAAGTCTTCCGCTGAGTTAAGTAAGTGAGGCCAAGGATTCGCTCAAGGCCGACAATGATCACCGAGTTCCAGTCCCACCCAGGGTGTAGGCTCGGGGTGTGACATAATTATTCCTTTAAGTGAAGTTAAGTGTCATGTTTATGTATTATGCCTTTAAAAACAAAAGGCTTATGATAGGAGCCCATTTGGGCAAGTAATTATTAACGGTCAAAGCAATAAATTGGATTTCAAAACAAATTAGGAGTACACATTATTAACTTCCCAAATAATTTAAAAAATATGGTAGGCCATATGTTTATATATCATATTGTCAAAAATCTAGTTTAAAAAAATTACTAATGCAATTTATTAATTTTTCAAATATAATGAACCGGGAATACAATTTATTAATTTTCATAATAAGTTTAGGAGTATAATTTACTAAATTTCCAATTATAATGAACTAGAAAAATAATTTATTAATTTTCCATATAAAATAGAAAATATGGTAGGCCATATATATCTATATATTTTGTATTGTCAATGAAACTGATTTGAATACAAAATAGGAATAAAACTTATTAAATTCCAAAATAATGATATGGTAGGTCATCACTATATTTACTTCATTTTCCAGTCAAACTTATTATACATTATATTTTGCTACTTATGTTCCTTTTAAAAACTCGAGGAAATTCCAACGTTGTTTTTTTTTAATTCGACCTGTATTAGTGATATTAAAAAATTAGCAACTCTCATTCTCATTCTTCTGTTGTTTATTTTTTTTAACATGAGTGATCGTAATTCAGAGGATATATATAGTTTCTTAAGAATAGGTGTAGCAGTAAATCTGCTAGACCAATCCTTGCAAAATCGGAGAAATCCTCCAACAAGTGATCAGGATAATCAAGTTGCTTACGTGGAGGAGACTGTGGAGGATGTTACTTTGAGGTATCTTAAAACAAGAACTGATCATGTTGATGATCAAATAGACGGAGAAGATAACCAATAAAAATGGAAGAGATCTGTGTCATATGTCATGACAAATTTGAGCATGAAGAAAATATTGGGACACTCGGGTGCGGGCATGAATATCATGCGAGATGCATCAAACAATGGCTGGTGATAAAAAAAGATTGCCCGATATGTAGAGCTTCAGTTTTGCCGTTCAGATCAACAAAAGCTATACAAATGGATAAACACTAGAGATTTGATTATTTTGATATTTTGCTAGTCGAAAGTTTGTTTTCCACTATGTTTACAAGAAAAATAGTTGTGTGTACGTAAATTATATTTAAAGCTCATATCATCGAACTTAGTAATTAAGACAAATGATTTTTAAATTGTGGATATCTCTCACTATATATCTTTGTTACAAACAAGAACAATTTATTTCCTGCCCTAATTATTGTTAAGAGACAACTAATTAAAATATCACTGTGACACTAGCATAAACACATACTAGACAAAACATAAATGGTAGTAATATTGTTTGTTTTCCCCACAGCTCTAGTAATTACATTGATTTTTGAATTTCTTCTAATGTTGTCGCTTAACATCACACACCAGTTTAAGACACAAAAGAATTCGAACACAGAATACACATGCTGTAATACGCAACTTTGTCCCAATCAATCTAATAAAAGAAAAAATAATATGAAACATGATAAACAAATAGATCTTTGTTTAAGAAATTTGGCACCATTTTAATTTTTATAATATTTGATATTAGAAAAAGATTAGTGTACAATGATATTTTAATGATGGCATGATAAATTCAACGGTTAATTAAGAGGAGAGTAATTAAGGTGAACACCAATAACATCATAATTTTCCCATGTAACCATGTCTACCAATTATTGCTTATACAGTTTAGTACTAGTAATGGAGATGTTTTCTCCATTTTCAAATAAACAATGACAAATGTTGTCAAAACCCTTCAATTTTAAAGCATAGAATAGTCTTACCCGATTTGGCCCAAATCGAAGAGTAAATCTAAAATCGAATAAAACAAAATATGTAAAACGACTCACAAGATCGTTTTATGTTTCAACATATTTCCCATGTTTGACCAACATGTAGTTTTATTATTTTTTTAAAAATTTGAAAGAATAGATGACTTGATTCTAAAGGAGATCATATGCATCAAGGTAAAACAATTCAATTTTGGATGTTGAGAAATGTAATGACCCTCTTGCAACGTGAGGTAATATGTTGTATCATCACTTAGGCTCATAATGATGGTTGTCGATTAGAGCATCTCCCACATATATAATATTATTTTCATGTATAAGTAAAGTTGAGTTTATTATTTTTTATCTTTAAAGAACTTAGTGTTTACATTGTTTTATGACATTTCCTTATATCCCATATGTCTTTGTTTTTTATATTGAGTTATGACTTCATGAGTTAAGCAGAGTTAAGTAAGTTCATTCTTACTCCTTGCAAGTCATATAGGTGTGTTTAGCATTCCAACTCGCATACTCGTACATTTAATGTACTGATGTCAATTGGCCTGCATCTTCTTATAATACAAACGTAGGTAACCAGGATCAGCACACATCACTTCGTTGATCCAGTTTGAGCTCTAGAGTCAGTGGTGAGCCTCGTTGGATTCTTGAATGTCATTTTATTGCTTTCTAGTTAGTTCAATAGAATGTTGTGGGGTTTTTCCCAACGTTTATCTCAATCAGTTTAGAGGATTCATAGACAGATAGTCAATTAGATTGTTCAGTTTGATGTCACTTTTATCTTATATTACAGATGCTTTAACTTTGAGACTCAAGTTCCATTTTGGCTAGATTATTACATTTTGAATATTTTCTCTTGAAAATGTCCTTTACTGTTATATTAAGTTAAGTTATGTCTTCCGCTAAGTTAAGTAAGTGAGGCCAAGGATTCGCTCAAGGCCGACAGTGATCACCGAGTCTAGTCCCACCCAGGGTGTAGGCTCGGGGTGTGACATAATTATTTGTTTAAGTGAAGTTAAGTGTCATGTTTATGTATTATGCCTTTAAAAACAAAAGGCTTATAATAGTAGCCCATTTGGGCAAGTAATTATTTACGGTCAAAGCAATAAATTGGATTTCAAAACAAATTACGAGTACACATTATTAACTTCCCAAATAATTTAAAAAATATGGTAGGCCATATGTTTATATATCATATTGTCAATAAATCTAGTTTAAAAAAATTACTAATGCAATTTATTAATTTTTCAAATATAATGAAACGGGAATACAATTTATTAATTTTCATAATAAGTTTAGGAATATAATTTACTAAATTTCCAATTATAATGAACTAGAAAAATAATTTATTAATTTTCCATATAAAATAGAAAATATGGTAGGCCATATATATCTATATATTTTGTATTGTCAATGAAACTGATTTCAATACAAAATAGAAATAAAACTTATTAAATTCCCAAATAAAGATATGGCAGGTCATCACTATATTTACTTCATTTTCCAGTCAAACTTATTATACATTATATTTTGCTACTTATGTTCCTTTTAAAACTCAAGGAAATTCCAACATTGTTTTTGTTTAATTCGATCTGTATTAGTGATTTTGTAAACTTAGCAACTCTAATTCTCATTCTTCTGTTGTTTATTTTTTTTAACATGAGTGATCGTAATTCAGTAGATATATATAGTTTCTTAAGAACAGGTGCAGCAGTAAATCTGCGAGACCAGTCCTTGCAAAATCGGAGAAATCCTCCAACAAGTGATTAGGATAATCAAGTTTCTTACGTGGAGGAGACTGTGGAGGATGTTACGTTGAGGTATCTTAAAACAAGAACTCATCATGTTGATGATCCAATAGACGGAGTAGATAATCCAATAAAAATGGAACAGATTTGTGTCATATGTCATGACAAATTTGAGCATGAATAAAACATTGGGACACTCGGTTGCGGGCATGAATATCATGCGAGATGCATCAAACAATGGCTAGTGATAAAAAAAGATTGCCGTATATGTAGAGCTTGAGTTTTGCCGTTCATATCAACAAAAGGTATAAAAATGCACAGACACTAGAGATTTGTTTATTTTGATATTGTGCTAGTCGAAATTTTGTTTTCCCCTATGTTTACAGGAACAATAGTTGTGTGTACTTATATTATATTTAAAGTTCATATCATTGAACTTAGTAATTAAGACAAATGATTTTTTAAATTGTGGATATCTCGCACTATATATCTTTGTTACAAACAAGAACAATTTATTTCCTGCCCTAACTTCATATTATTTTTGATAAAAGGGAAGGAGTGACATAATTCTGGATGTCATCGAATTAATATTGGATGATATTTTCTGACTTTGAAGGTTTGATGTTTGATCAAAGTCCAAAGTCTTAGTTAATGATCTCAAATTAGAAAACTTGTGTCAATTATTTAGGTCCTAAAAGGTGATTTTTGCTTTGGGTGTGGTTGGTAGTAATATCGAGGTGTTTGGGAGTGATTCGAGTCCTTGGTTGTATTTTTTAGTTTTAATAAAGCTATTTTTTGTCAAAGTTTGATCAAGATGACCTCGTATAGATGATATGATAAATCCTATTGATCCAAAATGTGTTTCATAATTTATTTGCATATTGATTTATCTTCATGAGGTTCTGAATGAGTTTACGACACTCAAGTTGCATTCTAGTAGAATTTAAAGTTAAGAGTTGACTATGATCAAATAGTTGACAGCATGAGCTTGGATTTATACGTTGAAAGTTCCAGTATCATTGTATTAGTTTAATGTTGATGAAATTCAATTGGATTTTGAATATTTTGAATGCTTTAAGCATAAAATGTGATGATTCAAAGGTCCAACTTTACTTTTTGAGATCAAAATTGTATTCCAAGACTTGATGAAACTTAAAGCATGAACTAGAGGATGAATCTGTAAAATTTTGAATAATTTTGGTAAGTCCATATGAAAATTTTATTTTGAAACATAAAATTAGTATCCTTTAATAAGAATATTTAGCAAGGCAAATGAGCACGATATTCAATTTTGATTGAACAAGTAGATTTCTGTCATTATTAATGGAAAATATATTATTTATAAACTCAAAGGTTCTTGAATCTTAATTCAAGTTCTATCTATTATGTATATTTTTGTATGTTTCTGTATTTTTTGTATATATTGAAAATAACTAGTAATATTCCTATTTATAAAGGTAAAAATCAAATTAAACTAGTCTCAGACCTACTCTAATGAACAAATTCTAATTAAACAGAAATAAGTAAATATCATAAATAACAAATCTTAATCAACTTAAAATTCCTGCTCAAACATTGTATTATTATTTCTAAAGTTGTATACTCTTGTCTTTTTCTTCTTTTTATTTTTGTATTATTGGAGTACTTCTCTGCAATCTTCAGTTGTTAGAGTACTTATTCAATCTTTCAAGTACTTCTCTTAAATCTTCAATTGTTAATGGGATCGTAGAAACTATCAAAAAATTATTTTTATGGGATTTGAGTCTTTTCCTATATATTAAGTTCCTATTATACCCCTATTACTAAGTCCTGTAACTACCTTTATATTCCTAAAAGTAACCCCAACTTTCTCATTCACTCAAACCCCCAAAACCCAACCACATCCATCCCTTCAAGTCTCTGTCAAGAAGAAGGATAGGGTTTCAAAGCACCAAGTCTTCTATTCATCCATTTTTGAGGTATGTAGGGATTCATCAATGAGTTCCATTCACTCATTCAACCGCCAAGGCTCTCTCTGATTTCCTAGTTCGATTTCAATCAAATTAACTAGGTTTTTATTCAATTCTTCATGGATTCTAATGGATTCCATTGCTTGAATTTGATCTTATTTTGATTGTTTGGACTCAATTACATGCACTTAAATTGAAATCACATGAACACATGCATTAATCATGAGTTTTATCTATGAATCCTAAAATACATGAATTTACGAAGAAATTATGAATCTAGATTTAATGTTTTCAGAATGTTATGCATGATTCATGAAAAATAATATATTATGAATTCGGTTGCGTTAAGATGAGAATCAATTCAATTGTGAAAGGTTTTTCTTACCGTATGGAACCAATAAGATTTTCTCACCATAAGGAACCAATAAGATTTTCTCACACATGTTGGATTGAAGATTTAATGAACTACTTATGATGTTTTACACTTGAACTAGTATTAGAATTTTACTTTTTCATGGATGATGATATGTTTATGAAATTGACTACATTGTTGAGATTTCACTTAGCACATAGAGAACTTTGAGGTGGAGACTCAAATAGGGTAGTCTCAAGTAGCAACTCTAGTTCCAAACTACATGTCTCCATAGGTTTGCCTTAAATGGCCTAGATTGTAATCCAGATTTAGAATATGATAAGATACAAAGTTCTAGCTTGGTAAGTAGACTTTCCGGAGTTACATTGGTTTCCATGTTATAGCTCGCAACATCTATTGTTTATTAAAGCCAATATCCCACAAAATAATCTATGGTTTCTGCAAAGGTTTTAATAAAGCTTTCTTGATGATTATAAGATGCATTGATTGGGTTCACGATTTACGATTCTACTTCACATGATTTCTATAAAAAAGTTTCTTGGTCATGCATATCATGTTTTTTATTATGTCCTCTGTGATCACATTTTCATGTTTTCATGTACATCCCTCTTACTTTGTACATTTCATGTACTAGTTGTAACAACCCATTTAGTCGGTTTGAGCAGTAGAATTATTTTTGATAAATACATACTGGGTTGACGGACCACGCGACGGATCGTCATGGTCACGACGGACCGTGATGGACTCCGTCGTCCCATACTTGTGCAATTTCTTCTGCTGCTTTCTTCATTACCCTCGACGGCAAGTATGACGAACCGTCATAGGCACAACGGTCCGTCGAGGTTGTTCGTTCCAAAACACTTCAACTCTTGGAATCTGGGTACTGGGATTACTTCTCTGAACTTCATGACGAACCTGCAGGACGGACCTTCATAGTTACGACGGACCGTCACAAGCTGCGTAACCCCACACTTGGTCAGACTTCCGCTAAATTTTAAATGGGTGTTTTGAACTATTCATAATTATAATTATGAAATTAGTGGGGTAATTTTAATAATTTATTTAGTTGGTGGTTAAAGAAGATAATAGTGAAATAAATAGTGGGTTACTTTTATCATTTTTTATAATTGATTATATGATAATTAGGGTAAAAAGAATCTGTAGAAGAAAAATAAAAAGAGCAGAAGAGGAGAACGAAAGAGAGCAGTGTGAACGAAAGAAGAAAGCAAACGACTTAGACTTCAAATTGAAAAGGTTCATAGGCATTGAGGAAAGCAAAGGCATTGGAGAGGTAGCTTGCTTGATTTCGGTTCTTCGGTGGAGGTAGGTTATGGTTTATTTCTATGTGATACATAAACTCTAAATAGCGATTGATATGTATTGAGTGATATTGTAAAGTCTCCTATGTACTTGATTGTGTGGTTTGGTGTTGGCCTAAAATTATGAGAGTGTTGAATTTCTAATCTTGAACCCTCTCTATTAAAATGACGCCTTGAATAAAGAAGGCTTGATGAAATAAATAATGAGATAATGGGATCGGAGTGTCACGTTCCGACACGGTATTATGGTATCGTGGTGTCACGTTCCGACACGGTATTATGGGATCAGAGTGTCACGTTCCGACACGGTATTAAGGGATCGGAGTGTCACGTTCCGACACGATAACATTAAAGGCAAAGAATCTTGAAGTAACTTAATATACTTTATCTCAAGGAACCTATTTTCCAAATGAGTATGGTGTGGAGGCATGAGTCCTCACAGGTGTGCGTGATGTTGTGATTGATGGTGTACGTATTACGGTGTTGTTGTTGTCAATGGTTCATGTGCTTGTTGCTTGCCACCTGTTTAGTATTGTAGTTGATTTTATATTATTATTCATTATATATTGGTTTCTATTTTGAGTTGGCCGATGATACCTACTCAGTACGTGTTCCTTGTACTGACCCCTACTTGTATTTTCTTCTTTGTTCTTTTGTGGAGTGCAGCAAGTGTACCATCGACTTCGACTCGCCCTCAGCTCTAGTCAGTCTCCAGCACATCAGAGTTCAGGGGATAGATGTTCTTGATGTGATGACTTCCAGATTTTGGGGATAATAAGTGTTAAACTTTAGAAGCTTATTTACTTGGTTACATTAATAAGTTTTGGATCTTCCGCATTATTTTTGTTATTTATAGTTGAACTATTGTTAAATGTTGGGGTTTAGATTTGCTGGTTCGCTCACCTAGTAGGTTAAGTGTGGGTGCCACTCACCACTCATTTTGGGTCGTGACAAACTTGGTATCAGAGCGTTAGGTTCGTTGGTCTCATCACACAAGGACAAGTCTAGTAGAGTCTTGAGGAACGATATGGGGACGCCTTTACTCTTTTTCGAGAGGCTATAGGACTTTAGGAAAACTCCATTCTTTCTTTCTTTCGTGCTATTACTTGGATCCAATTGGTATCTAGGTGATACAAATTGGTATCTGACATCCTCACTCTATTTCACAGATGGTTAGAATTAAAGCAACAACTGTGCCAACACCAACACCGGCAAGACAGGGTGCGTCTGAGCCAAACATTGGGGCTGTAACTAGAGGAGGAGCAGTGGCAAGAGGCCGTGGTAGGGGCCGCAGGAGGACGCCTACTAGAGGCAGAGGACAAACACCTGTTCCAGCTAGGAATAGAGCAGTGACTCCTCCACCGACTGATGAGATAGTGAGAGAGGTGAGGAAGGGGAAAATGAGCAGGTTCAAGATAAGGAAGTACCGCCCCAGCCTACCCCAGAGATGATTAATCAGGTTCTTGCTTATCTTAGCGGGTTATCTTATCAGGGCCAGACACCTCCAGTGTTTTCTGCACCAGCACCTCAGGTGCAGGGGGTACAACATGCAGCTGCTGTGGCTCCCCGCATGGATGCATCATTGGAAGTAGGCACGTTTCCTCGCTTGACTACAGGGTCTATAATGACAGGTGATCAACATGAACTTTTCATTAAGTTCTTAAAGTTTAAACCTCCAGTCTTCAAGGGTGCTGAATCTGAAGATGCCTATGATTTTCTGGTTGATTGTCATGAGCTTCTACATAAGATGGACATAGTAGAACAATTCGGTGTTGAGTTTGTGACCTATCAGTTTCAGGGGGATGCCAAGATGTGGTGGCGGTCGTATGTTGAGTGTCAACCAGCACAGGCACCACCTATGACTTGAGCATCATTCTCTAGCTTATTTATGGAGAAGTATATACCCCGGACTTTGAGGGATAGGAGGAGAGATGAGTTCCTGAGCCTAGACCAAGGAAGGATGTCTGTTCCTGCTTATGAGGCCAAATTTCGTGCATTATCCAGGTATGCCACTCAGCTTTGCTTCAGTCCACAAGAGCGGATTCGCCGCTTTGTGAAAGGATTGAGGTCAGATTTGCAGATTCCAGCCTTACAGGTAGCTGCTGCAGCAAAATCCTTTCAGGAAGTGGTTGATTTTGTGATAGAGGTAGAGGGGGTCATGGTAGAGGCCGCCATTCTGGAGGACGTGGTGGCCAAGGAAATGGTGGTCACCAGTTCAGTCGTGGTGGTGGGCAAGTTAGAACTACTGCAGCGCAGCTTGGTAGGGGCAATGGACAGACAGGTGATAGGGCCCATTGTTATGCTTTCCCCGGGAGGTCTGAAGCAGAGACATCTGATGCTGTTATCATAGGTACTCTTTTGGTCTGTGATTGCATGGCTTCTGTATTGTTTGATCCTGGATCCACATTTTCATATGTATCTTCCTCGTTTGCTACTGGTCTTGATTTACATTGTGATTTGCTTGACATGCCTATTCGTGTCTCTACTCCTGTGGGTGAGTCTGTGATAGTTGAGAAGGTGTATAGGTCTTGCCTAGTGACTTTTGTGGGGAGCAATACGTATGTAGATTTTATTATTCTAGAGATGGTTGATTTTGAAGTAATTCTGGGTATGACTTGGCTTTCTCCAAATTTTGCAATCTTAGATTGTAATGCTAAAACTGTGAGATTGGCCAAGCCTGAGACAGATCCGCTAGTGTTGGAGGGTGACTATATTTCCACCCAGTTCGTATTATCTCTTTTCTTCGTGCTAAGAGGATGGTTAGTAAGGGTTGTCTAGCTTTCTTGGCACATCTCAGGGATGATACTTCCAAAGTACCTTCGATTGAGTCCGTTTCGATAGTCCGTGAGTTTCTGGGTGTGTTTCTTGCAGAACTTCCTGGTATGCCACCGGATAGGGATATTGATTTTTGAATTGATCTGGAGCCGGGTACTCGCCCCATTTCCATTCCCCCTTATAGAATGGCTCCAGCTGAGTTAAGGGAGTTAAAGGTCCAACTTCAGGAGTTGTTAGGTAGAGGTTTTATTAGACCGCGTGCATCCCCTTGGGGTGCTCCTGTTTTTTTTGTGAAGAAGAAAGATGGAAGTTTTCGGATGTGCATAGACTACAGGCAGCTGAATAAGGTAACTATTAAGAACAAGTATCCCATTCCTCGCATTGATGATTTGTTCGATCAGTTACGTGGTGCTTGTGTCTTCTCTAAAATTGATTTGAGATATGGTTATCATCAATTGAAAATACGGGCAGCAGATGTGCCAAAGACTGCTTTTCGAACCAGGTATGGGCATTATGAATTCTTAGTAATGTCTTTTGGGCTTACGAATGCCCCTGCTGCTTTCATGAGCCTGATGAACGGGATTTTAAAGCCATATCTGGATCTCTTTGTTATTGTATTTATTGATGATATACTGATATACTCAAAGAGCAGGAAAGAACATGAGGAGCATTTGAGAATTGTATTGGAGTTGTTAAGGGAGAAATGGCTTTATGCCAAATTCTCCAAGTGTGAGTTTTGGTTAGATTCAGTGTCTTTCTTGGGGCACGTGATTTCTAAGTATGGAGTGATGGTGGATCCTTCTAAGATTGAAGCAGTGAAGAGTTGGGTAAGACTTACTAATGTTACAGAGGTAAGGAGCATTGTTGGTTTAGCTAGCTACTTCCGTCGATTCGTCAAGGGATTTTCTTCTATTGCTTCGCAGCTGACAAATTTTACTAAGCAGAATGTTCCATTTGTATGGTCGGATGAATGTGAAGAAAG
>NC_028648.1:43755369-43764794 GCF_001406875.1 Solanum pennellii | reverse complement strand
GTCTTTACTCAGAAAGATTTGAATTTGAGGCAGAGAAGGTGGATGGAACTATTGAAAGACTATGATATTACTATATTGTATAACCCAGAAAAAGCTAATGTTGTGGCAGATGATTTAAGTAGAAAAGCAGGGAGCATGGGTAGTTTAGCCCACTTACAGGTTTCTAGACGCCCATTGGCTAGAGAGGTTCAGACTTTGGCTAATGACTTTATAAGGCTGGAAGTACTGGAGAAAGGAGGATTTTTGGCCTGTGTGGAGGCAAGACTTCTTTTCTTGACCAGATTAAGGGAAATCAGTTTGCTGATGAAAAGCTGAGCCGAATTCGAGATATGGTATTGCGAGGAGAGGCTAAAGAGGCAGTAATTGATAAAGAAGGCCTCTTGAGGATTAAAGTAAGGGTATGTGTTCCCCGTGTGGATGATTTGATTCACACTATTCTTACAGAGGGTCATAGTTCAAGGTATTCTATACATCCTGGTGCAACCAAGATGTATCGTGATCTAAAGCAACATTTTTTGTGGAGTAGAATGAAGCATGACATTGTTGATTTTGTTGCCCAATGCCCAAATTGTCAGCAGGTAAAGTATGAACACCAGAGGCCTGGAGGGACACTTCAGAGAATGCCTATTCCTGAATGGAAGTGGGAAAGAATTGCAATTGATTTCGTAGTTGGTCTTCCAAAGACATTGGCTAAGTTTGAGTCTATTTTAGTAATTGTTGACAGGTTAACTAAGTCTGCTCACTTCATTCCGGTAAGGATGACTTACAATGCAGAGAACTAGCCAAACTCTATATTTAAGAAATTGTTCAATTACATGGAGTTCCACTTTCCATCATATCAGATAGAGGTACGCAATTTACTTCTATGTTTTGGAAGACCTTACATGTTGAATTAGGTACTAGATTGGATTTTACTACTGCATTTCACAATCAGACCGATGGGCAGTCTGAGCGAACAATTAAAGTGTTAGAGGATATGCTTCGTGCCTGTATGATAGATTTTCGTGGTCATTGGGATAAATTCTTACCCATAGCAGAGTTTTCATACAATAATAGCTATCACTCAAGTATTGATATGGCCCCATTTGAGGCACTATATGGGAGGAGATGTAGGTCTCCCATTGGTTGGTTTGATGCATTTGAGGTTAGACCTTGGGGTACTGATCTTTTGAGGGATTCATTAGAGAAAGTGAAATCTATTCAAGAAAAGCTTTTAGCAGCTCAGAGTAGGCAGAAGGAATATGCAGATCGAAAGGTGAGAGACTTGGAGTTCATGGAGGGTGAACAAGTTTTGCTGAAGGTTTCACCCATGAAGGGTGTGATGCGGTTTGGTAAGAGAGGTAAGCTAAGTCCGAGGTATATTGGACCATTTGAAGTACTTAAGCGCGTGGGGGAGGTGGCCTATGAATTAGCCTTGCCTCCAGGACTGTCAGGAGTGCACCCGGTATTTCATGTGTCTATGCTGAAAAAATACCATGGGGATGGAAACTACATTATTCGTTGGGATTCAGTTCTTCTTGATGAGAATTTGTCTTATGAGGAGGAGCCTGTTGCTATTCTAGATAGAGAGGTCCGCAAGTTGAGATCAAAGGAGATTGCATCTATCAAGGTTCAGTGGAAGGATCGGCCAGTTGAAGAGTCCACATGGGAGAGTGAGGTCGATATGAAAGAAAGATATCCACATCTTTTTACAAATTCAGGTACTCTTTCTCGCCCTCCCCTTTTCTTCCTGTGATCGTTCGAGGACGAACGATGGGTAAATTGGTATCTATTGTAACAACCCATTTAGTCGGTTTGAGCAGTAGAATTATTTTTTATATATACTTACTGGGTCGACGGACCGTGATGGACTCCGTCGTCCCATACTTGTGCAATTTCTTCTGCTGCTCTCTTCATTACCCTCGACGGCAAGTATGACGAACCGTCATAGGCACAACGGTCCGTCGAGGGTCTTCGTTCCAAAACACTTCAACTCTTGGAATCTGGGTACTGGGATTACTTCTCTGAACTTCATGACGAACCTGCAGGACGGACCGTCATAGATACGACGGACCGTCACAAGCTGCGTAACCCCACACTTGGTCAGACTTCCGCTAAATTTTAAATGGGTGTTTTGGACTATTCATAATTATAATTATGAAATTAGTGGGGGTAATTTTAATAATTTATTTAGTTGGTGGTTAAAGAAGATAATAGTGAAATAAATAGTGGGTTACTTTTATCATTTTTTATAATTGATTATATGATAATTAGGGTAAAAAGAATCTTTAGAAGAAAAATAAAAAGAGAAGAAGAGGAGAACGAAAGAGAGCAGCGTGAACGAAAGAAGAAAGCAAGCGACTTAGACTTCAGATTGAAAAGGTTCATAGGCATTGAGGAAAGCAAAGGCATTGGAGAGGTAGCTTGCTTGATTTTGGTTCTTCGGTGGAGGTAGGTTATGGTTTATTTCTATGTGATAGATAAACTCTAAATAGCGATTGATATGTATTGACTGATATTGTAAAGTCTCCTATGTACTTGATTGTGTGGTTGTTGTTTTGATTGTGTGGTTTGTGGTTGGCCTAAAATTATTAGAGTGTTGAATTTCTAATCTTGAACCCTCCCTATTAAAATGACGCCTTGAATAAAGAAGGCTTGATGAAATAAATAATGAAATAATGGGATCGGAGTGTCACGTTCCGACACGGTATTATGGGATCGGAGTGTCACGTTCCGACACGGTATTATGGGATCGGGGTGTCACGTTCCGACACGGTATTATGGGATTGGAGTGTCACGTTCCGACACTATAACATTAAAGGCAAAGAATCTTGAAGTAACTTAATATACTTAATCTCAAGGAACCTCTTTTCCAAATGAGTATGGTGTGGAGGCATGAGTCCTCACAGGTGTGCGTGATGTTGTGATTGATGGTGTACCTATTACGGTGTTGTTGTTGTCAATGGTTCATGTGTTTGTTGCTAGCCACCTGTTTAGTATTGTAGTTGATTTTATATTATTATTCATTATATATTGGTTTCTATTTTGAGTTGGCCGAGGATACCTACTCAGTACGTGTTCCTTGTACCGACCCCTACTTGTATTTTCTTCTTTGTTCTTTTGAGGAGTGCAGAAAGTGTACCATCGACTTCGACTCGCCCTCAGCTCTAGTCAGTCTCCAGCACATCAGAGCTCAGGGTGAGCTATTATTTCTAGCTCGTGCTGAATTCTCTCATTCACGTCTTGATGTCGTTGAATTTCGGACATGGACCATCTTTTTACTTATTTTGGTATCTTAAATACTATTAGACTTGGTAATTTGAGGATAGATGTTCTTGATGTGATGACTTCCAGATTTTGGGGATAATAAGTGTTAAACTTTAGAAGCTTATTTACTTGGTTACTTTAATAAGTTTTGGATCTTCCGCATTATTTTTGTTATTTATAGTTAAACTATTGGTAAATGTTGGTGTTTAGATTTGTTGGTTCGCTCACCTAGTAGGTTAAGTGTGGGTGCCACTCACGACTCATTTTGGGTCGTGACATAGTGCATTATGCAAAACTATTTACTGTATGGGCTTTCTATTTTCCTCTATTATATATGTTTCGTATTCGTTTGTCCACTGGCTTGTGTAGGGTTTCTCGAGATCTATTACGTCATCTCACATCTAGGATGTACTTTGGATCGTCACTAGTACTCATACTACACTTCTGGGCCGGGCAGATCATAGTATAATCTCTTAGCATTGACGTGTACCTCATGCATAACAGCTATGCTTAAAGACATAAGGTGAGCTCCTAGTGTTAGGATTTTCCAATCTCTATCTACTTTGACTATCTATTTGTATTTATCATGCACTCCTTTTGTAATAAATGACTCGACTATAATATCTTGTTTCTCTTTCTTTCTCTATTTTTTATTTCTTCTCCACATTCTTCTCTTTCACGTGATTGCTCATTTCTACTGATTATGTGTTATGGGTGTGACTTACCTACAGGTGGGTTGTTATTAGGTGTCATCATGATGTGATATCTTGATACTTTGAGTCGTGACAATTCTAAGCTTAATATTGAATCATAATGGACTTCTTCATGACTTATACTTGAATTCAAAGGCTTTCGAACTTGATCTTTACTTCAAAGTCATTTGAGTTTATTCTTGAATCCGACGATCTTGTTCTTTAGTTGTTTTGTTGAACTTGAGTGTTAGTATAATTGAATTTGTAGGTTATTAGAGAAATTTGTATTGTTTGATCGACGAGCTCTCTCTCTCTCTATCTACTTGTTGAAATGATGGTATCTTTTCTTAACAACATGGACCCCTATTTATGTTATAGAATGAAATAGTTGTGATGAGGAGACACTCCCTTTGACCAATTTGATTAAGTGATATATTGATATTTGATTAGTCAAGACATGTCACTTGCACTCATGTGACACATTTTTATTTGTCTTTGATTTGGCTAGGCATGTTATGGCACTTGATACATCACATAATCGTATTGTCTCCTTCGCTTTATTTTGTAAAATACATCATTTGACACATGACACCAAATTGGTCTTGTAGAATGAGATGGCATCTTGGAATTTGGCAATGTAGACTTATCACTTATTATCTATTTTGACAGGCTACCCCAATAAAATTTAACTTTGATTAAATCTGTACTTAATGAACTTAAATAATTAATCAAATCATAATAAGCCATAGTATTTATTTGGACTGATGTATCTCGAATTTAATATAATCTAAATTCCGAACGGATTTAAATCTAACAAAACTAGTTATCCCCACAAAGACAGTGAGATTTAACCATGGTTCAATATTTATTGAAAAAAGGTAAACTAACCATATGAAAATATCGGAAATAATATTTTTATAATTAACAAGAAAATTTATTAAAAGTAAAGATTCAGAGCAAGAATAAAACATTATCAAGGGAATTCATCTTGATTGAAATTAAAAAGTTTGTAACAAGAATTCAAACAAGTCACACAACATTATAAAATAATGTGGATCTTGCCCCCAATAATAGTGAGATGAACTGGATCTTAGGCTCAAGATTAGTTTATGTTCGCTTGGATTTGTGTTTGGGTCTTCCACTACTACTGAAAGTGTTTTCTTTTGGCGGGAGAGAGGGGGCTCAATTTTGAAAGTAATTAGTCATTTGATTATTATTATTATTGTTGTTACATTATAATATTGATCCTTTGGACCCAACATATTATGTATACAAAAGAAAGTGGAGGATTGATAACCATAATATAATTCGTAAAACCTTAACAACAAAGAGAGAATCTATTTAATTTAAAGATAATGGAAAAATTACTTTAAAAAATCATTTGATTAAAAAACAATGAGAACCTATGAAAGACTCAAAGATAGTATGTTAATATCAAATTATCAAATTTTTTTGTACAAAAATAATACAACCAATAATAATAATTAAGAAAATTCTATATTGTATACAACAAATAATGCATATTCTTATGACAAAATTAAGAGATTGTGTGCTAATACTAGGGATAGCTATAGAATAATTAATTGTATATATCTATATATATTAGTACTCCAGTGTATTTAGGAATATTAGCATATGTGTCATTGGTAATTTTTGTCTTATAATATATTTCTTCCGTAATTTTTTTATTCGAAAAGTCCTACATTGTTTTTGTGCATGATTTACCCAAAAAATAAAATATACATAATAGTCACGAATGAATAACTGTATGCATTGAATGAATAGATGAAGTTTAGGGATTCGTTGGTGTAAGAGCAGTGCTCTTTCATGAAACAAACCCACGAAGGTTCATGCTATGAATTTAGAGTTTTTCTAATTTTATTCATGACGAAGATGTTAGAAACATTTCAGGTCGTCGTCCTAGTTCGTGCTCTGCAATAGTTAATTGCCTTCTCTCCTCTCTTATTTTATTTTATTTTATATTTCTTAGAACAGATTAAATTTTTTATTTCAGTTTTAATTTTTCCTTCATGTTTTTGTTTGTGTAAGTTCCTTTTTATTTTTGTGCTTCAATAGATTCATTTCTTTAAATGAGTTTCAATTTTACATTAGTAGTTGTTTGTGCATAGGGTAAATTTTAGAATTGATTCATTCTATTCTTTGTTTTACCATCGAGAAGTTCTCATTTTTATTATCTTCAACTTCTTCAACTATTGTATTCGGTGATATGTGAATGTTATAGCATGATTTGAAGAGCTAAAATCATTCCTCATTCCATATGTCATGATAAAAGAAAACTCTTATTTTGAGTTCAAATTATACTACATTAAGACATATTTCTTCTGAAATTCGCTTCTTTCATGTTTTTGTTGGATTTTTTAAAATAAATTTTATAGTTAGACTTCTATNATATATTAGTACTCCAGTGTATTTAGGAATATTAGCATATGTGTCATTGGTAATTTTTGTCTTATAATATATTTCTTCCGTAATTTTTTTATTCGAAAAGTCCTACATTGTTTTTGTGCATGATTTACCCAAAAAATAAAATATACATAATAGTCACGAATGAATAACTGTATGCATTGAATGAATAGATGAAGTTTAGGGATTCGTTGGTGTAAGAGCAGTGCTCTTTCATGAAACAAACCCACGAAGGTTCATGCTATGAATTTAGAGTTTTTCTAATTTTATTCATGACGAAGATGTTAGAAACATTTCAGGTCGTCGTCCTAGTTCGTGCTCTGCAATAGTTAATTGCCTTCTCTCCTCTCTTATTTTATTTTATTTTATATTTCTTAGAACAGATTAAATTTTTTATTTCAGTTTTAATTTTTCCTTCATGTTTTTGTTTGTGTAAGTTCCTTTTTATTTTTGTGCTTCAATAGATTCATTTCTTTAAATGAGTTTCAATTTTACATTAGTAGTTGTTTGTGCATAGGGTAAATTTTAGAATTGATTCATTCTATTCTTTGTTTTACCATCGAGAAGTTCTCATTTTTATTATCTTCAACTTCTTCAACTATTGTATTCGGTGATATGTGAATGTTATAGCATGATTTGAAGAGCTAAAATCATTCCTCATTCCATATGTCATGATAAAAGAAAACTCTTATTTTGAGTTCAAATTATACTACATTAAGACATATTTCTTCTGAAATTCGCTTCTTTCATGTTTTTGTTGGATTTTTTAAAATAAATTTTATAGTTAGACTTCTATCAATGAAATAAAAGAGTCATCTCTTTCTATTTCTCTTCCATTAATTAATTTATATAGTTTATTTGAGAGTATTATTGTCACGACCCAAAACGAGCCGCGAGTGGCACCCACACTTATCCTACTAGGTGAGCGACCCATCAAATCTAAACCCCAACATTTACCAGTATATCAATTATGAATAGTAAAAATAATACGGAAGATCCAAAACTTATTAACGTAATCAATTAAATAAACTTCTAAAGTTTAATACTTATTATCCCCAAAATCTGGAAGTCATCACATCAAGAACATCTATCCTCAAATTACCAAGTCTAAGAGTATTTAAGAAGCTAAAATAAGTAAAAGGATGGTCCATGTCCGAACTTCAAAGACATCAAGACGTGAAGGAGAGAATCCAGCCCGAGCTAGGGATAATAGCTCACCCTGAAATCTGATGTGCTGGAGACTGGCTAGAGTTGAGGGCGAGTCGAAGTCGATGGTGCACTTGCTGCACTCTACAAAACAACAAGAAGAAAATACAAGTAGGGGTCAGTACAATGAACACGTACTGAGTAGGTATCATCGGCCAACTTAAAATAGAAACCAGTATATATTAAACAATAGTATAAAATCAACTACAATACTTAACAGGTGGCAAACAACAAGCACGTGAACCATTGACAACAACACCCAGCACACCTATGAGGACTCATGCCTCCACACCATACTCATTAGGGAAATAAGCTCTTTGAGTTTGAGTAAATTAAGTTAATTCAAGATTCCTTTCCTTTAATGTTATTGTGTCGGAATGCGACACTCCGATCCCATATATCATGTTGGAACGTGACACTCCGATCCTATAATACCGTGTCGGAACATGACACTCCGATCCAAAATTACCGTTAATTTATCATTTAATATCACCACTTTTTCATTCGTTAATAATATTTCATCGAGCCTCCTTTATTCAAGGCATTACTTCGATATAGATGGTTCAAGATTAGAATTTCAACATTCTCATAATTTTAGGCCAACCACAAACCACACAATCAAAAACATACTACCACACAATCAAGTACATAGGAGACTTTACCATATCATTTAATACATATCAATTGCTATTTAGAGTTTATCTATAACATAGAAATAAACCATAACCTACCTCCACCGAAGAATCGAAATCATGCAAGCTACCTCCCCAATGCCTTTGCTTTCCTCAATGCCTATGAAATCTGAAGTCTAAGTCGCTCGCTCCCCTCGTTCGTTCACGCCCTTCTTCTCTCTTTATTTTTCTTTTTTCAGATTCTTTTTATCCTAATTATCATATAATCAATTATAAAAGATGATAAAAGTAACACACTATTTATTTTAAAGTTATCTCCTTTAACCCCCAACTAACTCAATTATAAAAATTACCCCACTAACTTCATAATAATAATTATGAATAGTCCAAAACACCCACTTAAAAATTTTAGCAGAAGTCTGACCATGTCGGGGTTACGCAGCTTGTGACGGTCCGTCGTATGTATGACAGTCCGTGCTGCAGGTCCGTCGTGAAGTTCAGAGAGTCGATCCTAGTACCCAGATTCAAGAGTTGAAGTGTTTCGGAATGAAGACCTTCGACGGACCGTCGTGCCTAGGACGGTTCGTCCTACTTTTTGTCGAGGGTAATGAGGAGAGCAGCAGAAGAAATTACACAAGTATAGGACGACGAGTCCATCACGGTCCGTCGTGACCATGACGGTCCGTCGCGTGGTCCATCACCCAGTCAGTTTTTATTAAAAATAATACTACTGCTCGAACCGACTAAACAGGTTGTTACAATAGATACCAATTTACCCATCGTTCGTCCTCGAACGATCACAGGAAGAAAAGCAAGGGCGAGAAAGAGTATTTGAATCTGTAAAAAGATGTGGATATCTTTCTTGCATATCAGCCTCATTCTCCCAAGTGGACTCTTCAACTGGCCGATTCTTCCACTGAACCTTGATAGATGATACCTCCCTTGATCTCAACTTGCGGACCTCTCTATCTAAAATAGCAACAGACTCCTCCTCATAAGACAAAATCTCATCAAGAAGAACTGAATCCCAACGAATAATGTAGTTTCCATCCCCATGGTATTTTTTCAGCATAGACACATGAAATGCCGGGTGCACTCATGAGAGTCCTGGAGGCAATGCCAATTCATAAGCCACCTCCCCCACGTGCTTCAGAAATTCAAATGGACCAATATACCTCAGACTAAGCTTACCTCGCTTACCAAACCGCATCACCCCTTTCATGGG
>NC_028648.1:43740127-43755035 GCF_001406875.1 Solanum pennellii | reverse complement strand
GAGGGTGAAATGCAGTACTAAGATCCAGCCTAGTACCTAATTCAACATGTAACGTTCTCCAAAACGTAGAAGTAAACTGGGTACCTCTATCTGATATGATGGAAAGTGGAACTCCATGCAATCGAACTATTTCTGAGATATAGAGTTTGGCTAACTTCTCTGCATTGTATGTCATCTTGACCGGAATGAAGTGAGCAGACTTAGTTAACCTGTCAACAATTACCCAAATAGAATCAAACTTACCCAATGTCTTTGGAAGACCAACCACGAAATCCATTGCAATTCTTTCCCACTTCCATTCAAGAATGGGCATTCTCTGAAGTGTCCTTCTAGGCCTCTGGTGTTCATACTTCACCTGCTGACAATTTGGGCATTGGGCAACAAAATCAACAATGTCACGCTTCATTCTACTCAACCAAAAATATTGCTTTAGGTCACGATACATTTTGGTTGCACCAGGATGTATAGAATACCTTGAACTATGATTCCCTGTAAGAATAGTGTGAATCAAATCATCAACACGGGGCACACATACCCTTCCCTTAATTCTCAAAACGCCTTCCTCATCAATTATTGCCTCTTTAGCCTCTCCTCGTAATACCATATCTCGAATTCGGCTCAGCTTCTCATCAGCAAACTGCCTTCCCTTAATCTTGTCAAGAAAAGAAGATCTTGCCTCCACACAGGCAAAAAATCCTCCTTTCTCTAGTACTTCCAGCCTCATAAAGTCATTAGCCAAAGTCTGAACCTCTCTAGCCAATGGGCGTCTAGAAACCTGTAAGTACGCTAAACTACCCATGCTCCCTGCTTTTCTACTTAAAGAATCTGCTACAACATTAGCTCTTCCTGGGTTATACAAAATAGTAATATCATAGTCCTTCAATAGTTCCATCCACCTTCTCTGCCTCAAATTCAAATCTTTCTGAGTAAAGAGATACTGTAAACTACGATGATCTGTATAAACTTCACACTTGACCCCATATAGATAATGTCTCCATTGCTTTAATGCAAATAGAATTGCAGCAAACTCCAAATCATGGGTCGGATAGTTACGTTCATGCACTTTTAATTGACTCGAAGCATAAGCAATTACATTTCTCTCCTGCATTAGCACTGCACCCAAACCAGAATAAGGTGCATCACAATAAACAATAAAATTCTTAACTTCCACTGGCAAGGTAAGAATTGGTGCAGTAGTCAACAAGGTCTTAAGTTTCTGAAAACTTTCTTCACATTCATCCGACCATACAAATGGAACATTCTGCTTAGTCAAATTTGTCAGCTGCGAAACAATAGAAGAAAATCCCTTGACAAATTGACGGTAGTAGCTAGCTAAACAAACAAAGCTCCTTACCTCTGTAACATTAGTAGGTCTTACCCAACTCTTCACTACTTCAATCTTAGAAGGATCCATCATCACTCCATCCTTAGAAACCACGTGCCCCAAGAAGGGCACTGAATCTAGCCAAAACTCACACTTGGAGAATTTGGCATAAAGCCTTTTTTTCCCTCAACAACTCCAATACAATTCTCAAATGCTCCTCATGTTCTTTCCTGCTCTTTGAGTATATCAGTATATCATCAATAAATACAATCACAAAAAGATCCAGATATGGCTTAAAAATCCCGTTCACGAGGCTCATGAAAGCAGCAGGGGCATTCGTAAGCCCAAAAGACATTACTAAGAATTCATAATGCCCATACCTAGTTCGAAAAGAAGTCTTTGGCACACTTGCTGCCTTTATTTTCAATTGATGATAACCGGATCTCAGATCAATTTTAGAGAAGACACAAGCACCTTGTAACTGATCGAACAAATCATCAATGCGAGGAATAAGATATTTGTTCTTAATAGTAACCTTATTCAGCTGTCTGTAGTCTATGCACATCCGAGAACTTCCATCCTTCTACTTCACAAATAAAACAGGAGCACCCCAAGGGGATGCACTTGGTCTAATAAAACCTTTACATAACAACTCCTGAAGTTGGGCCTTTAACTCCCTTAACTCAGCTGGAGCCATTCTATAAGGGGGAATGGAAATGCAGCGAGTACCCGGATCCAGGTCAGTACAAAATCAATATCCCTATGCAGTGGCATACCAGGAAGGTCTGCAGGAATCACATCGAGAAACTAACGGACTATCGAAACAGACTCAATCGAAGGTACTTGGGAAGTATCATCCCTGAGATGTGCCAAGAAAGCTAAACAACCCTTACTAACCATTCTCTTAGCACGAAGAAAAGAGATAATATGAATTGGAGTGGAAATATAGTCACCCTCCCACACTTGCGGATCTGTCCCAGGCTTGGCCAATGTCACAGTTTTAGTATTACAATCTAAGATTGCAAAATTTGGAGAAAGCCAAGTCATACCCAGAATTACATCAAAATCAACCATCTCTAGAATAATCAAATCTACATGAGTATTGCTCCCCACAAAAGTCACAAGACAAGACCTATACCCCTTCTCAACTATCACAGACTCACCCACAGGAGTAGAGACACGAATAGGCATGTCAAGCAAATCACAATATAAATCAAGATCAGTAGCAAATGAGGAAGATACATATGAAAATGTGGATCCAGGATCAAATAATACAGAATCCATGCAATCACAGACCAAAAGATTACCTGTGATAACAACATCAGATGTCTCTGCTTCAAACCTCCCGGGGAAAGCATAACAATGGGCCCTATCACCTGTCTGCCCGTTGCCCCCTACCATGTTACGCTGCAGTAGTTCCAGCTTGCCCGCCCCCCGGCTGGTTTGGTGACCACCATTACCTTGGCCACCACGTCCTCTAGAATGGCGGCCTCTCCCATGACCACCTCTACCTCTAACTATTGGGGGTCTGTAACTCTGTTTTGGACAATACTTCCTAATATGTCCAATCTCTCCACATCCATAACAATTCCTGGAGTCAAGCATAGGTCTCTATGAAAATGACTAAGTCTGGGGATAACCTCCAAACTCTGAAAAAGGTTGACTGGGCTGCGATGGACCCCCAGCTAAAGCCTGCAGTGAAGACTTAATAGGACGGGTTGGGTAACCTCCTGAACTCTGCCCTCTGGAGTAAGAACCACTAAACTCACCTCCCTTACGGAACTTCTTAGATGTCGACGCCATGGTGAAGTCGTCTGGCTTCCCCCCCTCCCCCTCTATCACAAAATCAACCCCTTCCTGAAAGGATTTTGCTGCAGCAGCTACCTGTAAGGCTGGGATCTGCAAATCTGACCTCAATCCTTTCACAAAACGGCGAATTCGCTCTTGTGGACTGAAGCAAAGCTGTGTGGCATACCTGGATAGTGCACGAAATTTAGCCTCATAAGCAGTAACAGACATCCTGCCTTGCTCTAGGCTCAGGAACTCATCTCTCCTCTTATCCCTCAAAGTCCGGGGTATATACTTCTCCATAAATAACCTAGAGAATGATGTCCAAGTCATAGGTGGTGCCTGTGCTGGTTGACACTCAACATACGACCGCCACCACATTTTGGCATCCCCCTGAAACTGATAGCTCACAAACTCAACACCGCATCATTCTACTATGTCCATCTTATGTAGCAGCTCATGACAATCAACCATAAAATCATAGGCATCTTCAGATTCAGCACCCTTGAAGACTGGAGGTTTCAACACTAAGAATTTAGTGAAAAGTTCATGCTGATCACTTGTCATTATAGTCCCTGTAGTCAATCGAGGAAACGTGCCTACTTCCAATGAGGCATCCATGCTGGGAGTCACAGCAGTTGCATGTTGTACTCCATGAACCTGAGGTGCTGGTGTAGAAAACCTGGAGGTGTCTGGCCCTGATGAGATAACCCGCTAAGATAAGTAAGAACCTGATTAATCATCTCTGGGGTAGGCTGGGGTGGTAATTCCTCATCTTGAACCTGCTCATTTTCCCCTTCTTCACCCTCTCTCACTACCTCATCAGTCGGTGGAGGAGTCACTGCCCTATTACTAGCTGGACCAGGTGTTTGTCCTCTACCTCTAGAGGGCGCCCCCTGCGACCCCTACCACGGCCTCTTGCCACTGCTCCTCCTCGAGCTACAGCCCCAATGGTTGGCTCAGACGCACCCTGTCTTGCCGGTGTTGGTGTTGGCACAGTTGTTGCTCTAGTTCTAACCATCTGCGAAATAGAGTGAGGATGTCAGATACCAATTTGTATCACCTAGATACCAATTGGATCCAAGTAATAGCACGAAAGAAAGAAAGAATGGAGTTTTCCTGAAGTCCTATAGCCTCTCAAAGAAAAGTAAGGGCGTACCCCTACCGTTCCTCAAGACTATACTAGCCTCGTTCTTGTGTGATGAGACCAACGAACCTAACGCTCTGATACCAAGTTTGTCACGACCCAAAACGAGCCGCGAGTGGCACCCACACTTATCCTACTAGGTGAGCGAACCAACAAATCTAAACCCCAACATTTACCAGTATATCAATTATGAATAGTAAAAATAATACGGAAGATCCAAAACTTATTAACGTAATTAATCAAAATAAACATCTAAAGTTTAATACTTATTATCCCCAAAATATGGAAGTCATCACATCAAGAACATCTATCCTCAAATTACCAAGTCTAAGAGTATTTAAGAAGCTAAAATAAGTAAAACGATGGTCCATGTCCGAACTTCAAAAACATCAAGACGTGAAGGAGAGAATCCAGCCCGAGCTAGGGATAATAGCTCACCCTGAAATCTGATGTGCTGAAGAATGGCTAGAGTTGAGGGTGAGTCGAAGTCGATGGTGCACTTGCTGCACTCCACAAAACAACAACAAGAAAATACAAGTAGGGGTCAGTACAAGGAACACGTACTGAGTAGGTATCATCGGCCAACTCAAAATAGAAACCAGTATATATTAAACAATTGTATAAAATCAACTACAATACTTAACAGGTGGCAAACAACAAGTACGTGAACCATTGACAACAACACCGAGCACACCTATGAGGACTCATGCCTCCACACCATACTCATTTGGGAAATAAGCTCTTTGAGTTTGAGTATATTAAGTTAATTCAAGATTCCTTTCCTTTAATGTTATTGTGTCGGAACGGGACACTCCGATCCCATATATCGTGTCGGAACGTGACACTCCTATCCCATAATACCCTGTCGGAACGTGACACTCCAATCCCATAATACCGTGTCGGAACGTGACACTCCGATCCAAAATTACCGCTAATTTATCATTTAATATCACCACTTTTTCATTCGTTAATAATATTTCATCGATCCTCCTTTATTCAAGGCATTACTTCGATATAGATGGTTCAAGATTAGAATTTCAACATTCTCATAATTTTAGGCCAACCACAAACCACACAATCAAAAACATACAACCACACAATCAAGTACAAAGGAGACTTTACCATATCATTCAATACATATCAATTGCTATTTAGAGTTTATCTATCACATATGAATAAACCATAACCTACCTCCACCGAAGAATCGAAATCAAACAAGCTACCTCCCCAATGCCTTTGCTTTCCTCAATGCCTATGAACCTTTTCAATCTGAAGTCTAAGTCGCTCGCTCCCCTCGTTCGTTCACGCCCTTCTCCTCTTTTTATTTTTCTTTTTTTAGATTCTTTTTACCCTAATTATCATATAATCAAGTATAAAAGATGATAAAAGTAACCCACTATTTATTTTAAAGTTATCTCCTTTAACCCCCAACTAACTCAATGGTAAAAATTACCCCACTAATTTTATAATAATAATTATGAATAGTCCAAAACACCCATTTAAAAATTTTAGCGGAAGTCTGACCAAGTCGGGGTTACGCAGCTTGTGACGGTCCGTCGTATGTACGACGGTCCGTGCTGCACGTCCGTCGTGATGTTCAGAGAGTCGATCACAGTACCCAGATTCCTGAGTTGAAGTGTTTTGGAACGAAGACCCTCGACGGACCGTCGTGCCTACGACGGTTCGTCCTACTTGTCGTCGAGGGTAATGAGGAGAGCAGCAGAAGAAATTACACAAGTATGGGACGACGGAGTCCATCACGGTCCGTCGTGACCATGACGGTCCGTCGCGTGGTCCGTCGACCCAGTCAATTTTTATCAAAAATAATTCTACTTCTCGAACTGACTAAACAGGTTGTTACAATTTTTAATTGATATACATATATATAGCTTATAGTTGAAAGATTTATAATTTCTTAAGTGATATCAAATTTGAAAAATGGCCTCAACTAATTTTTATTAATGCTAAATGGTTATACATTTACTACTTCTTAAGATTTGGGCTCCCCAACTTATCATACATGTGGAGATAAAGATGGGAGTTGTGTTGCCATGTTTTAATTGCCTATGCTTATTTGACAATGCCTAAGATTTAGATGATATGTCTTGGTAGATCATGATTGCCCCCTCTTTCTTCTAATTTGTTCGTCTTTAATAATTAGTTAATCCTCCTTTATTTTAAGTGAAATAAAAAATTTAGCGACATAAGAAGGTAGAATTATATATTTTTGCTTAATCTTATATAGATATAATGATTATCTATTTCAAGATTTCATTTCTTACTTTTGGATAAAATATGTAAAACAAAATTTACAAAGTCTCATTATTTTTATACAAATAATTTTTTTTTTACTAAAAGTAAAGTTCTAGCAATGTTTTTTTATATAGAAAATAATCTATATACATTTTCAAAAATCATCATATAAAATGTCACATGAATTAAAAAATCTACATGAGTGTAACTCTCTGATTCTATCATGTAAGAGTAAAGATAATCAAATAATCAATGTCAAACAGCTAAGTAATACTTTTACTAATTTAGGAGGTTTTGAATAAAACGAACTACGTTTAGGGATATTATTTCAAATTATATATCATTATACTGACTAAAATTTAATAAGTTCGAGTAACTTATTTTTCTACTCAATTTCTTTTTTGTTTTTGCGAAATAAAATAAATGCACTGTTGAAAAATTAAAAAAATAAAAATAAATAGTCATCATAATTTTAAATACATCTAAACTGTAAATAAAAGTTAAAATGTCTCCAAACTCAATGCCTCTTGTCTCTATTATTTTGTTTTCTTCTTTATTATACCCCTCATTCTCTCTATAAGACGATAAACATTGAACCAACAAAAATATTTGGATAAAACAGAAAACATGGTATGTTGATGTACTAATCCATATGTTATAAATAATAGAATATTTTCTTTAACCCAATGAATCGCAGCACATACAAGGAGTGATTTCTAGAAATTTTTTTGGTTATAAAAAACATAAAGAAGAGTGTTTTTGTTATTTTCAAGTCAACAATAACAATTGGTTTCTACTACTTACTCACCAATTCCTAGCAACATCAACAATAGGGTTTTCTGCAACAACATCAAATGTTGATTGAACAATTATTCTTCAATTGTCAGTATCCCACTTTTTTCTAACAAATTTTTACCATAGCCCACAAGGCATCATTTGAGGATTTTTTTTATATGAAAACTTTATCCAGGGTCGAGAATTATCAATGATGAAGAAATCATTTTTGATATCAAGAAGACTTATATTGATATTGTCCTCGTCTTCAGTAAGATTAGCCTTGAGCCAAGCTAGAATATATACATCACAAAACATTGAATCACTTGGAGGGGCCTAGGTTGAAATCTTTAATACAAAGTTGAGATAGAAGAAATTGATGAATATTTTGTTTAATCAACGCCTGATATTACTATACTAAAATGTGTTTAGATGTTGTCGGGACTTGATTAGCCGTAGTAGAAACTTTCTCTGCAATGAATAATTAAAAAATTTATTCCAACCACTTTTTTTAGGGAATTCGTTTAACCATGTCATCCTTAAAGTGACTCCTTGTATGAGCTAATATACCTTGGCTTGAAGAAAAGTTCTTTCTCCACAAATGCCAAGTATATATTCCATTTTGTCCCTACATTTTTGTTGTTTTCATTATCATCATTTAAAGAGAGAAGGAGGAGTTTATGTATAATAAGAAAAAAAAAGAATAAAAAGGGGGAGTTGGGTTCAGAGACAACTTTCATTCAAATAATGAATGTATAAGAAAATATATTGTGTGTTTTAGTTTATTTCTTATTCCAAATATATTCAAAATATGAATAAAAGCTTTATTGTTTTTGAACCCAATTCTCCATATATCTTCTATGTTTTCCTTTATATATATACTCCTCATCCTTTCTCTAAGAAAATGAATATGAAAATTAAAAAAAAGTGCAGGAAAAGAATTTGAAACATGATATATATTATTATACAAATGCATGTGTTGTAAACGAATTTTTTCTTCAAGCCAATAAATAATGACACATACAAGGACTCAATTTAAGAATGGTTGGGTTAAAGGAAGTCCAAAATAACATATGTTCTGAATAAATATTATAAGAAAATAATTTATTTATATTTATTAAATTAATCATTAAATTAAAAATACAAAATTTCTATGAACATCATCAATACATGTTTGACAAAAAAATTAATAGTATAAATATAACTTCATAAAATCATAAATATATTTGACATAAATGTGACCTATCATGTCTAACTTATAAAAATAGCTTGTAATGTAAAACATCTAGTTAATACTCCTAAAACAAATGAAATTTAAAATATAACATAAGTTCTAAATTAAAAAATAAATGTAACATAATAATTTTATGTCAAATATAAACATAACATACATAAGAATGGATTAAAAGAAAAGAAAAAACATAAGCCCATAAGATCATGACCTTGTTCCATAATAAATTTTGCTTAAATTTAAAACTAGTAAATGAAGCGCAATTATAAAATATATTTTAAAAAATATTAAGAGCTATTTTCTTACAAAGAGTCTTTCACTAAATTTATTTTTAGTATTTGTACGTTACGATTTATTTTTTGATGTTTTATTAGATAGATCTTAAAGGAATTAAATATTTTTATTAATTATAGTTCATTGAAATGATAAAACAATTTTTTTTAAAAAAAATTCATATTATGATGTCTATACAATATATAATTTTTAAAATTATTTTTTATGTTTCATTATTTTATATATTTTATCCTTTATAATTTGTTCATATATAAGAGTTTACTATAAAATAGCATAAACCATAACCTACCTCCACCGAAGAATCGTGATCGATCAACCTACTTCTCCAAATCCTTGTTGTCTCTTCGTTCTCTCTCTCTCTCGCTCGTTCTCCCTCTCTTTCTGTCTCTTTTCTATTTTTCTTATTCAAACCCTCTTTCTTTTACCCTATTGTCATATAATTAAGTATAAAAGATGATAAAAATAACCCACTTTTTATTTCAAGGTTATCTCCTTTAACCCCCAAGTAATTGAATTATTAACATTAACCCACTAACTTTATAATTATAAGAATGAAAAGTCCAAAACGCCCCTTTAAAAACTTTAGCAGAATTCCGACCCGAGTGGGCTTACGGAGACTGTGACGGTCCGTCACGACTGTGACGGTCCGTCCTGCAGGTCCGTCACAAAGTTCAGAGAGTTAATTCTTTGGAAGGATTTGTGACGGTCCGTCGAGCCCTCAACGGTCCGTCCTGCCATTTCGTCGTGAAGTTCAGAGAGTCGATCTCAGTACCCAAAATTTCAAACTCTAAGTGTTTTGGAACGAGACCCCCTCATCGGTCCGTCGTGCCCATGACGGTCCGTCGTGGGATCCGTTGATCCCGACAGTTATTACCAGAATAAACTCTACTGCGCAAAACGACTAAACAGGTCGTTACAATAGATACAAATTTACCCATTGTTCGTCCTCAAACGATCACAAGAATAAAAACAAGGGCAAAAAGGAGTACATGAATCTGTAAATAGGTGTGGGTATCTATCTTGCATATCAGCCTCCTTCTCCCAAGTGGATTCTTCAACCGGCCGATTCTTCCATTGAACCTTGATGGATGCAACCTCCCTTGACCTAAACTTGCGGACTTCTCTATCTAAAATAGCAACAGGCTCCTCCTCATAAGACAAATTCTCATCAAGCAGAACTGAATCCCAACGAATAATGTAGTTCCCATCCCCATGGTATCTTTTCAACATAGACACATGAAATACCGGATGCACTCCTGACAGTCCTGGGGGCATGGCTAATTCATAAGCTACCTCCCCCACGCGCTTAAGTACTTCAAATGGTCCAATATACCTTGGGCTTAGCTTACCTCTTTTACCAAACCGCATCACCCCTTTCATGGGTGAAACCTTCAGCAGAACTTGTTCACCCTCCATGAACTCCAAGTCCCTAACCTTTCGATCTGCATATTCCTTTTGCCTACTTTGAGCCGCTAAAAGCTTTTCTTGAATAGATTTCACCTTTTCTAATGAATCCCTCAAAAGGTCAGTACCCCAAGGTCTAACCTCAAATGCATCAAACCAACCAATGGGAGACCTACATCTCCTCCCATACAATGCTTCGAAAGGAGCCATATCAATACTTGAGTGATAGCTATTATTGTATGAAAACTCCGCTAAGGGTAAGAAGTTATCCCAATGACCACCGAATTCTATCACACATGCACGAAGCATATCTTCCAATACCTGAATCGTTCGCTCAGACTGTCCATCGGTCTGAGGGTGAAATGCAGTACTAAGGTCCAACCTAGTACCTAATTCCGCATGCAATGTTCTCCAAAACTTAGAAGTAAACTGCGTACCTCTATCTGATATGATGGAGAGTGGAACTCCATGCAATCGAACAATCTCTGAGATATAGAGTTTGGCTAACTTCTCTGCATTGTAAGTCATCTTGACCGGAATGAAGTGAGCAGACTTAGTTAACCTGTCAACAATTACCCAAATAGAATCAAACTTACCCAATGTCTTTGGAAGACCAACCACGAAATCCATTGCAATTCTTTCCCACTTCCATTCAGGAATGGGCATTCTCTGAAGTGTTCCTCCGGGCCTCTGGTGTTCATACTTTACTTGCTGACAATTTGGGCATTTGGCAACAAAATCAACAATGTCGCGCTTCATTCTACTCCACCAAAAGTGTTGCTTTAGGTCACGATACATCTTGGTTGCACCAGGGTGTATAGAATACCTTGAACTATGAGCCTCTGTCAGAATAGTGTTGATCAAATCATCAACACGGGGTACACATACCCTTCCCTTGATTCTCAAAACACCTTCCTCATCGATTGTTGCTTCTTTAGCCTCTCCTCGCAACACTTTATCTCGGATCCGGATCAATTTCTCATCATTAAACTGTTTTCCCTTGATCTTGTCAAGAAAAGAAGATCTCGCCTCCACACTGGCCAAAAATCCTCCCTTCTCATTTACTTCCAATCTCATAAAGTTATTAGCCAGAGTCTGAACCTCTCTAGCCAATGGGCGTCTAGAAGCTTGTAAGTGAGCTAGACTACCCATGCTCCCTGCTTTTCTACTTAAGGCGTCTGCCACCACATTAGCCTTTCCTGGGTGATACAAGATGGTGACATCGTAATCCTTCAGTAGTTCCATCCATCTCCTCTGTCTCAAGTTCAAATCTTTCTGAGTAAAGACATACTGTAGGCTACGATGATCCGTATAGACTTCACACTTAACCCCATATAGATAGTGTCTCCATTGCTTTAATGCAAACACTACCGCAGCCAACTCCAAATCGTGGGTCGGATAATTACGTTCATGCACCTTTAATTGCCTCGAAGCATACGCAATTACGTTCTTCTCTTGCATTAGCACTGCACCCAAACCAGAATAGGATGCATCACAATACACAATGAAGTTCTTACCCTCTACTGGCAAGGTAAGGATAGGTGCAGTAGTCAGCAAGGTCTTGAGTTTCTGAAAGCTTTCCTCACATTCATCCGACCATACAAATGGAACATTCTGCTTAGTCAAGTTCGTCAATTGGGAAGCAATAGAAGAGAATCCCTTGACAAATCGACGGTAGTAACTGGCTAAACCAACAAAGCTTCTTATTTCTGACACATTAGTAGGTCTTACCCAATTCTTCACTACTTCGATCTTAGAAGGATCCACCATCACTCCATCCTTAGAAACCACGTGCCCCAAGAAGGACACTGAATCTAGCCAAAACTCACACTTGGAGAATTTGGCATAAAGCTTTTTCTCCCTCAACATTTCCAACACAATTCTCAAATGCTCCTCATGTTCCTTCTTACTCTTGGAGTATATCAGTATATCATCAATAAATACGATCACAAAGAGATCCAAATATGGCTTAAAAATCCCGTTCATCAAGCTCATGAAAGCAGCAGGGGCATTCGTTAGTCCAAAGGACATTACCAAGAATTCATAATGCCCATACCTGGTTCGAAAAGCAGTCTTTGGCACATCTGCTGCCCGTATTTTCAATTGATGATAACCAGACCTCAAGTCAATCTTAGAGAAGACACAAGCACCTTGTAACTGATCGAACAAATCATCAATGCGAGGAAGAGGATACCTGTTCTTAACAGTTACTTTATTCAGTTGCCGGTAATCTATGCACATCCGAAGACTCCCATCTTTCTTCTTCACAAACAAAACAGGAGCACCCCAAGGGGATGCACTCGGTCTAATAAAGCCTTTCCCTAACAATTCTTGAAGTTGGGCCTTTAACTCCCTTAACTCTGCTGGAGCCATTCTATAAGGGGGTATGGAAATGGGACGAGTACCCGGCTCCAAATCAATGCAAAAGTCAATATCCCTGTCCGGTGGCATACCAGGAAGGTCTGCAGGGAACACATCCAGAAACTCACGAACTACCGAAACCGACTCAATCGAAGGTACTTGGGTAGTATCATCCCTGAGGTGTGCCAAGAACGCTAAACACCCTTTACTAACCATTTTCTTAGCACGAAGAAAGGAGATGATACGAACTGGGGTGGAAGTGTAGTTACCCTCCCATACTAACGGATCTGTCCCAGGCTTGGCCAACGTTACAGTTTTAGCATTACAATCTAAGATTGCAAAATTTGGAGAAAGCCAAGTCATACCCAGAATTACATCGAAATCAACCATTTCTAAGATAACCAAGTCTACACGAGTATTGCTACCCATAAAAGTCACCAGACAAGACCTATATACCTTTTCGACTATCACAGACTCACCCACCGGAGTAGAAACACGAATAGGCATGTCAAGTAATTCACAATGTAAATTAAGACCAGTAGCAAATGAGGAAGATACATATGAAAATGTGGAGCCAGGATCAAATAATACAGAAGCCATGCAATCACAAACCAAAAGATTACCTGTGATAACAGCATCTGATGTCTCCGCTTCAGACCGCCCAGGGAAAGCGTAACAATGGGCCCTATCACCTGTCTGCCCGTTGCCCCTACCATGTGGTGTTGTAGTAGCTCCAATTTGTCCGTCACCCCGGCCGTTTTGGTGACCACCATTACCTCGGCCACCACGCCCTCCAGAATAACGGCCTCTTCCATGACCACCTCTACCTCTGACTGTTGGGGGTCTGTAACCTTGTTTTGGACAAAACCTCCTAATGTGTCCGATCTCTCCACATTCATAACACTCTCTGGACTCAAGCTTAGGTCTCTGTGAGAACGACGAAGTCTGGGGATGACCTCCAGACTCAGAGAAGTGTTGACCGGTCTGCGGTGGACCCCCAACTACAGTCTGTAGTGAAGACTGAATTGGTCGGACTGAGTAACCTCCTGAACCCTGTCCTCTAGAGTAAGAACCATTAAACTCACCTCCCTTTCGAAACCTTTTAGATGTCGATGCCATGGTGAAGTCGTCTGGCTTCACTCCCTCCACCTCTATCACGAAGTCTACCACTTCTTGGAAGGATTTCGCTGTAGCCGCTACCTGTAAGGCTGAAATCCGCAAATCTGACCTCAACCCTTTCACAAAACGGCGAATCCGCTCTTGTGAACTGAAGCAAAGCTGGGTGGCATACCTAGATAATGCACGAAACTTAGCCTCATACGCAGTGACCGTCATTCTGCCTTGCTCTAGGCTCAAGAACTCATCTCTCCTCCTATCCCTCAAGGTCCGGGGGATATACTTCTCCATAAATAAGCTAGAGAATGACGCCCAAGTCATGGGTGGTGCCTCTGTTGGTTGACACTCAACATGTGACCGCCACCACATTTTGGCATTTCCTTGAAACTGATAGGTTACAAACTCAACGCCAAATCGTTCCACTATGCCCATTTTATGTAGTAACTCATGACAATCAACCAGAAAATCGTAGGCATCCTCAGATTCAGCACCCTTGAAGACTGGAGGTTTCAATTTCAAGAACTTACTGAAAAGTTCATGCTGATCGCTTGTCATTATAGGCCCTGTAGTCAAACGAGGAAACGTGCCTATTTCCAATGGAGCATCCATGCGGGGAGCCGCAGCAGTTGCCTGTTGTACTTCCGGAACCTGAGGTGCTGGTGCAGAAAACACTGGAGGTGTCTGGCCTTGATCAGATAACCCACTAAGATAAGCCAGAACCTGATTGATCATCTCTGGGGTAGGTTGGGGTGGCAATCCCTCATTCTGTACTTGTTCATTCTCCCCTTCCTCACCCTCTATTACTACTTCCTCAGTCGGTGGAGGAGTCACCGCCCTAGTACCAGATGGGGCAGGTGCTTGTCCTCTTCCCCTAGAGGACGTCCTCCCACGACCTCTACCACGGCCTCTTGCCGTTGCTCTTCCTCGAGCTACAGCCCCAGCGGCTGGCTCAGACGCACCCTGTTCCGCCGGTGCTGGTGTTGGCGTAGTCGTTGCTCTAGTTCTAACCATCTGCGAAATAGAGTGAAGATGGTCAGATACCAATTTGTATCACCTAGATACCAATTGGATCCAAGTAATAGCACGAAAGAAAGAAAGAAAGGAAATTTTCCTAAAGTCCTATAGCCTCTCAAAGAAAAGTAAAGGCGTCCCCCTACCGTTCCTTAAGACTCTGCTAGACTCGTTCTCCCTCTCTTTCTGTCTCTAACCTAATGCT
>NC_028648.1:43645408-43739873 GCF_001406875.1 Solanum pennellii | reverse complement strand
GTCCGTCACAAAGTTCAGAGAGTTAATTCTGTGGAAGGATTTGTGACGGTCCGTCGAGCCCTCAACGGTCCATCCTGCCATTTCGTCGTGAAGTTCAGAGAGTCGATCTCAGTACCCAAATTTTCAAACTCTACGTGTTTTGGAACGAGACCCCCTCGACGGTCCGTCGTGCCCATGACGGTCCGTCGTGGGATCCGTCGATCCAGACAGTTATTACCAGAATAAACTCTACTGCTCAAAACGACTAAACAGGTCGTTAGACAAATCAAAATAAAACATAAATGATACTACTTATTACCATTAGATACACCATAAAAAAGAGATATATTCCAACATTTAAAATATATGTTTAAATTATCAATAATATTGTTAGAACATATGTGAGTAGTTATCATATTCCAAATAAAATTTCAATAATTAATTTGCATCTAACAAAGATACATATTTGTGACAATAAGAAATTCATAAAACTTCAACCTGAATAAATTTCATGGAAAGAAAAATACAATGCACACATCTTTTTTATGACATTAATCATAAGTACATAATGAAAAGAGCAATATAAAATTAATGCATAATTTTTTAATTTTTTATCGACACTATTTCCGACAAACTAATCAAATATGAAGTGAAAAGGATAGTCTTGAATAGAAATCATAAAAACTCAAATCAAAGAAGTTACATTAAAAGAACACACATCTTCCGTAGAACATTAATCACAAGAAAATAAATGAAAAATAGAAATATAGTATCAATGCATAATTTTTTGAACTTTTGTCCGACATCCCTTTTGACAAACTAATCAACATTCAAAAGACTTCTTCATCGAGTTATATTAAAAGATGAATTCGATCATATAATAATATTAATATTAATATAATGATTAACAATGAAATAAAATGAACAATCTTGAGTTACAAGGACAGAACAAAGAATACACATCTTTCTTAGGACCTTAATCATAAGAAATACATGAAAATAATGTTGGGCTATAAAGGTGTTAATAGAAAATGAAGGGTTGTGACTCTACCTAAAGGGTTGTGACCTTAATGAAAGGATGTTTTCTTTCTAAAGGACTATGACCGTTTGAAAGGTTGTGTCTTTTTCAAAGTGTTGTGACCTTTCTGAAATGTTATCTTCTTTTCAAAGAGTTCTGACTTTTACTCTTTCTTGGCTATGAATTGACAGGATTTCTCTCATTTTTCAAGATTGAATTCTTCCCTTCTTTTGCATACATTTCTTACAAAACAAAATCGATCGATCGTGTTTGTGAGTGTGACTCGTTGCTGTCATTTTGAGTTCGTTGAAATTATCAAAGATTACGGTACAACTATTTCTTTAATGGTTAATCCGTTTTATCTAGGGAGGAACTAATCTACAACCTAAGGTACTTGAGAGAATTAAATTTCTTAAGGACACACAGTGGGTTCGGTAAATTTAGATAGTTCTTTGTATTTTTCTTTTCATCTTTTATTATTTCTTGTTTGTTAATCTGAATACAAGAGATAATTAGCAAACCAAAAATAATAAAAGATGAAAAGAAAAACAAAAAAAACTATCCGAGTCCACAGAACTCACTGTGTGTCCTTATGAAATTTAATTCAATCAAGTATCCGTGGTTACTGATCAATTCCTCCCTAGATAAAATGATGTAACCATTAAAAAAGTAGTGGTACCTGAAATGTTAATAATATTAACAAACTCAAAATGACAGAAACAAATCACAGTCACAGACACAATTGATCAATTTTGTTTTATAAGAAATGTATGCAAAAGAAGGGAAGAACTCAATCCAGAAAAATGAGAGAAAGTCTATGAATTTATAGCAAATAGAGAGTAAATGTCACAACTTTTTGAAAAGAAGACAACCTTTCAAAAAGGTCACAACACTGTGGAAAAGCCCAACCTTTCAAATGATCACAATCCTTTAGAAAGAACACATCCTTTCATAAAGGTCACAATCCTTTGGCATAGTCACAACCATTTAGGAGAGTCACAAACCTCCATATCTTGTTCACACCTTTAAAATCTAACAATACCCCACATGAATAGGGAATTACTAATTTTAAAACATATATATGAAAAGTATGTGATTCGTAAGTAAGGATTGATTGCATCTAGATAAGTCGGTTTTCCTTTGAACTTTCCATGGTCAACATATAGTGTGTATACTAGGTGAATCGATAGATTTGATATTGAACCTTCGAGATTTGGTGTACACCTCGACAAGGTAAGTCATATAATAAACCCTTAAACTATTTTTGGTTCTTATTGTTTTGTTCGTTTCAGCCATGAACACGTTTGTCACGCTCCTTACCTACACCCTGGGTGGGATTGACACTCAAACACCATTGCTCGCCTCAAGCGGACCCCTGACCTGGCTTACTTAACTCAGCGGAAGACAATAATCATATCATGAACTTAATTAAAATGAAAAAAAATATAATAACTGAGAGTGTTTAAAACTAAAACATTTAACCTGGCCAAATCTGCAACCCAAGTCTTAACTATAAAACATAAATACTAAAAGACTCAAGCACTAACATCTGAGTGTCTATGAAGCCTCTTACATGACTAAGATGGATGTTAGGACAGCTCCCACAGTACCCTAATGATCTAGTACTAAGCAATGCAAAAGAGTCCTCCGAAATGCAATGAGGCTCACCAATTGAATCTGGAGTTATCAACTTGATCAACAGTGCACTGGATGTTGATCCTTGTTACCTGCGTCTGCATCATGATACGATGCAGGCCAACTGGAGTCATTACATTGAATGTACAAGTATGCGGGTTGAAATGTCAAACAATAGTAACATAGACTTGAAAAGGAGAATCTGAAGAACTTTCCTGCTCAAGTCAACTGTAAAAGACTAAACTTATTTCAATATATACAAATTTAGAGTATGTGCAATATAAAGAAAAATTGTTAAAAGCATGATGTAAACTCTGCATGTATGCAAAGATACAATATAATTCTGAAATGTATGTAAAAATACAAATAACTGTGTATATAAAATATATTTAACTTCTGTGTGAGTTCCTCTAACCGACAACCATCACTTAAGAGCTATAGTGATGATACACCATTTTGCCTCACATTGCAAAGACCGTCTTATACCTTGACAACAATATAGAACTTGAACTACTTAGTGGATTCGCTAGTCTATGCTAAAAAGCACTAAAGGAACCATCTAAAAAGTATGACTATTTCCTACCCATGGTGGGTACATGGTTTATGGGGGATACGAGTTATCTGAACTCTCGCCCATATCGGTGCTCAATACTACTCCCAAAAATATCATTATATTAGCTCTTATGTTTTTAAAACATACTTACTTTTGTGTCTGAGATTAGTACTAAAAACTTAGCTCAAATGCTATCTTCGAAATCATAATTTCCGTGTTTGCTTCATTTAGAAAGTTATTACTCTTTTTTGAGAACTATCTTGAAGGATCTTTGAAAATTTCAGTTTCCATTCTTATTTAAATGTGAAAATATTTTATACTGCTTTGGAAATACTTTGTCCCCATATACTTATTTGAAGAAAAAACTTCACTTTACTCTGAACTGAACTAAAACTTAAGTCTTAAAACGAAGTTAAAATGTTTGTAAAAGACATATGAAACTCGAAATGAACTTCTTCTCCTTATCTTTACTCTTCGCTTAACTTGATCTTTAAGTCTTAGAAAAAAGTTAAAACCATTTGTAAAAGACTTCTTGAAAAGACTCTAAAAACTTTCTAGACTTGAATCTTAACTTTTCTTGGATTTGAAATTATGGATTCAAGGTTGTAATTCATGTTTCTTGATGATTTCTATATATTCAGAAATAATTTAGTGTAGCTAGAATCATTAGGAAGTGTTAAAATGCTTTATAAAGTCTTGAACGGACTAAAGAATGAAAACTAGGTGAAAATGCCTATTTGGGCGCATCTGGGGTGCGCCACGCCCACCACAAAGTTTAGAGGCCACATTTGGCGACAGGTGCGCCTCCCTAGGCCCATTGGCGCTGAAAGGGTGCGCCGCGCCTACCTTCCCCAGATGATGCTTGCTGAACTTTCATTTTATTTTCTAATGTTAAATTGTTTCAATTTGATTTCTTTTCTCAAATTAACTTAGGTTTCATGTTCCCACATCATATACACAAGGATGTAGCCCAATGGACTCAAGAAACAACACTTTCAATCACAAGAATTTCATAAACTTCAACTCATATTCAAGAATGAAAGCAATTCAAGAACAACATTCAAAATCCAATTTTTGCAGGATAAAATCACGCTCAAACGAGATTGACACGTGGGTGAATGAATTAAACGTTGAGATAGACTCACATACCTGGTAGAAGAAATCCTTTGGCCAAAACACTAATATTCTTGGTTGATTTAGATGAATTTTTCCTTATTCCCTTCTTCTTAGCATGAAAATTCAAAATTCTAAAATTTATTAAGTTCAGTATTGACCCCTGTTAAACTCCTAAAGATTAATTAAAATAATAGGGTAATGAAAAGACTAAAATACCCTTAAAAATACCAGGTTTAAGCATTTTCTTGAGTCCAACAAACCAACTTTCAAAGGACATAATTTGGAATTGCTAAAGCTCGGTGGTGTTTGAAAGATAACTCCAACGAATTTCAAACATATCTAGAACTACACATAATTCATCCTGTGCTAGGATTTATGACCGTTAGGAGTTGAAAAAAACTCACTTTTCAACCTACTTAAAAATTTCAAATTTTCTTATACTTTCAAAAAATAAGTATTTCCAGATTATAAATTCCTTTCTAGTTCATTTTAGTTGCCAGATGTGGCAACGTCTTGGTTTATAAGTGCGTAGAGAAATGACCTTACTAGGTTATCCTTGAAGTGTCTTACACTTCACACCTATGTAGGTGATTTCTAAATGTGTTATCTCGTAGATACACCATTTGATATACCATGTGTCAAACTTAGAAACCATTCAAAAGTCCTAATGCATTTATCCTTGTTATTAAACATTGTCTTATTATGAGAATGAACCATAAAAAATATTTTGACAATGTTGAATCGTCATTAATGACTTTTTTGATCTCTTTGAACCTATATATTGGGGATCTCCTTACTTCTAGGTAGATTTACGCCATAATGAGTTGTCCTTGGCCATAGACTCATTCCCTTTGTTAATCTATCAACTCTCTCTAGTTAAGACTTTTATGAGTGGATCCGACACATTATCCTTTGACTTTATAGTCAATAATGAGAATTCACTAGAGAGTAGTTCTCTAACGATATTATGTCTAAATCATATATGACGAGACTTTCCGTTATACATCATGCTCCATGCCCTACCTATTGCAAATTAACTCACAAAGTGTATGCATACTGGAGCTAAAAGGTTTGGGCCAAAAATCATTCAAGAAATTTTGGAGTCATTCAACTTCTTTACTGGCCTTAGCTAGAGTTATAAACTATGATTTATAGTAAAGCGAACAATACATTTCTGTTTGGAAGATTTCCAAGAGAATGCTTCACCAACAAAATACATACCAACTCGTGAATTAGTTATAATGCAAAACCATGGTTTTAAGTATGTTTTAAATACTCAAACTATTTTCATTGTCATCCAACCAATGAGTTTGATTGATATTACTTATGAACTGACTCAGTTTACTAATATAACATGTTATATCTGACTGTGATACACTTCATGACATATATCATACTTCTCAATACTCTAGAATAATATAATTGTGAGTTACTTTTTCCTTCCTTATTTTGAAGTACAAAGCTCACATTTATTAGAGTCTGCTCAATACTGAAATCCAACTACTTCAACTTGTCAAATATCTTTTCAATAACATCAGTAATTTCAATTTCTTTCATATCGAAGTTACTTTCTAGCATATGCTTAGTACAATTTATTCCAAATATGTATCTTTAGAATTTTGATGATCAACATGTTATCACCATAAAAACAAACACTGACATTGTGATTTGAATGTATTTAATAGATAACATGTATCACATTCATTAATCTAGAATTCATTTGCCAATATAGTTTGGTCAAACATCACATGTTATTATTTGGGAGCTTTTTTGTAGTCCATTAAGTGACTTAATATGTTTAAAACATTTTTTTACGAGGAACGACAAAGCCCTTAAATTGTTCCATGTATATTTCTTCCTCAAAAAAATGTTTTGACATCCATTATGACAAATTCGCAACTAGTGCAATTAAGATCTGAATTGATATAATCCTTGTTAGGTTATTATACGTCAAAATAATCAAGGCTTTGTTATTGTATAAAGCCTATAACAACAAATCTTTCATAGTATTTTTCAATAGTTTTATCAACCTTCTTTTTCTTTTGTAGATCCATTTTAAACCCAAAACATTATTTCCTGGAGGAAGTTCAACCAACTCTAAAATATGGTTACTCAAGATTGCATCTATGTTAATATTGATAGACTCTTTCTAAACAGAGGAGTCCACAAAAGACATATATTCTTTGACTCTATATGGACTCATTTTCAAGAAGAAATATTACAAATTAAATGTCACCCCCAGAGCCTATACCCGAAGCGGTACTGGCACTCGGTGACCATAGCTAATCTCGAGTGAACCCTTAGCCTGACTTACTTAACTCAGGGGAAGACAACAATCACACTTACAAGGATAAAAGAACGTAACTAAACTGTTTAGTAATACTATTTGGAATGTTTTAAAAGATTAAACATTAAACTTGGCCAAAATGGCAACACAAGTCTTTAACATAAGAATGAAAATGCAAAGACTACTAAAGTACTAACTGTCTATGAAGCCTTTAATCTAACTAAAATGAATGTTGGGGCAAACCCCACAACATTCTATTGAACTAACTAGAAAACAATAAAATATGTCCTTACGATTACAAGGAGGCTCACCAAGTGACTCTGGAATTCTCGACTGATCAACGGTCCACTGGATGTCGATCCTCAGTACCTCGGACTTCATCATGGTACAATGCAAGCCAACTGGCATCAGTACATTGAATGCACGATGAGTGCGCGAGTTGGAATGCTAAACGACACTTAAGCTTGAAAAGGAGTAAGAAAGAACACTTACCTTGGCTCAGTTCAAATCATGATTTACTGACTCGTATTAAATATATGAAACTTAAAGGTAAATACAATATAATGAAAAACTGACTAAAACATGTTATGAACTCTGAATGTATACAAGTATAAAAATAATATCTGAGATGTATGTAAAAATATAAATAACTAATGTATATGAAAATACAATACTTCTGCGAGAGCTTCTCTAACCGACAACCATCACTTAATATCTATAGTGATGATAAATCGTTACTCGGCCCATGCTTCCCGACCATCCTAACCTTGCCAGAGTATAGGACATAAATTGGTTAATAGATACACTATTAAACTGCAAAAAAAGTTCATCTAAAAAGTATGACCCTCTTCCACCCATGGTTTTAATGGAGAATTGAGTCAATCTGAAACTCTAATCCCCAAATAAATGCTCAATACAACTCCCAAAATTTACTGATTCTTATGTTTTTAAAATATACTGATTTTGTGGTTTAACATTTGTGTTCAAAACTTAGCTTTAATAGCTCTCTTGGAAATTATAGTTTCCCTGCATGCTTCATTTCATAAAGCTATTCTGCTGTCGAAAAACTAGGTCAAAGGCTCTTTACTTGTTTAAATGAGAAAATATTTATAGCCCTTAGGGATTACTTAGTCCCCTTATACTTCATTGGAGGAAAGACTTCGACTTTTACTCTTTCCTTAATTCGAACATATGCGTTGAAGCGGAGTTAAAACACTTAGACAAGACTCTTGGAAGCTGTAATAAACTTTACATTAACTTACTCATAGCTTTAGACTTAAGTTCCTAACTTTCTTAACTTAGATCTTAACATTCCTTGAATGGATTATGGAATCAAGGTTTCTATTTGAGTTCTTTGATGATTTCTAGATATTTAGAAATCATTTGAGATAATTAGAATCATTAGAAGATGTTAATGTACCTTTGAAGGAATTAAAAGAACTATACTATGAAAACCGGATGAAAAACGTCGTGTTGGGCGTACAGGTGGCGCTACGCTTGAGGTACTGGTGGCGTGCCTTACAATGCGTTGGTTGGCTGAGGCCAAATTCTGGCGCACTGCATGCGCGCTGTGCCGTGCCTTCGCCTTCCCAGTTACGTTTGACAAATATTTCAACTAGTTTTTGATCTCCAAACTCTCCAAACCATCCTACTTCTTTCTCCAAATGATTGGGACTATTGATACTATCAATAACTAGTGAATTCAACTCAAATAAAACAAGAATCTAACCAACAATGGCAGCCAACCATCCAACCAACAAGAAATCAAAACTTTCCTTCAAGAACATAACTTCTAACACGAAATAAATTCATATATTAACTGAATTGCAACAATGTGGTGTGTGGATGAATTATCCCAACACGAAAGATCCACATACCTGAATAGGGATCACACTCGACAAATTCCACTAGAATCTCTTGGAGTTCTTGCGGAATCTCGCTCTTTCTCCTCTCTTCTTCTTCTCTTCTTCTTTCACCCAAACCCTAAGCGTAAAAAGTCTTTTTTAATCTGAACCAAAATTTGGTTTTACCCTAATTAGATCCTTAAAATGAAGTTGGAATTACTAGGGCAAAAAAGACTACTTTACCCTTACTAAAATTCGGATTAGACTTTCCTCAGCCCAATAACTCAACTTCTGAAAGGCATATCTGCCTCATACGACATTGAAAATGTGCACACTTGGTTCCGTTGAAAAGATCTTCCCAAGACATTTTCATCCATATAAAGAACTGCCCCAAAATTCTCTCGAGCTAGAAGTTATGGCCACTTGAAAATGACCAAAACTCACTTCCAATACTTAAGAAGTTTCCAGATTTTCCCTATTCTTTCCAAAACTAACTATTTTTTGTTTCTTGGTTTAATCCTAGCTACTTAGGATTACTAGATGTTATAATATCTCCCCCTTGGGAATATTTGTCCTCGAATGAGAAATTGTTTACTAAGCTAAGGGTAGTTATATCACTTAAGAACTCAGCAACAAAAGCAAGTAATAACATGCTTACACATAGTCTTATACAGATGCTAAGAAGAGAATTTATTACATTAATCTGCATTCTCTCCCGATTCAAAGAGATGTGGATAATCTCTTTTTGATATCCTCCTCAGCTTCACAAACTGCTTCTTCAATAAATTGGTTCCTCCAAAGGACCTTGACTGATGAAACTTCCTTAGTTCTCCACTTGTTTACTTAACAATCTACAATCTGGACTCAATCTCTTAATACGACAAGCAATCCTTAATTCCAACATTCTTAGTTGGTACTATCAATGAAGGATCACCCAAGCATTTCTTCAACATAGAAAAATGGCTAACTCTTGGGGTAGCACTCATATGTTACATTATTAACCGTCTTGATGACTCTGTAAGGACCAATATACCGAGGACAAAGTTTTCCCTTCTTACCAAACCTCATAACTCGTTTCATGGGTGAAACCTTCAAATACACTCAATCATCCATATCAAACTCTAACGGTCTTCTCCTTGCATCAGTCTAGGACATTTTGACGACTCTATTCCGTTCTCAATCTCTCTTGAATCACCTTCACCTTCTCCATAGCTTGGTTAAGTAGATCTGGTCCTATTAATCCCCAAACATCGAACCACCCAATAGGAGATCTGCATCTTCTCCCATAAAGTGCCTCATATGGAGCCATCTGCATGCTCAAATGGCAACTGTTGTTGTAAGCGAACTCACTGAGAGGTATATGATCATCCCAATTCCCTTTGAATTTTATAAAAAAAGCTCTCAACATATATTCTAAGGTCTTGATCGTACGCTCCTCTTGTCCATCTGTCTGAGGATGAAAAACAGTGCTCCAGTTCACCTTTGAATTCAAACCTTTCTGGAAAGATTTCCAGAATTGTGCAGTAAATTAGTGAACCTCTATCTGAAATAATGGAGACCGTAACTCCACGAAGTCTCACCACCTCTCGATGGTACAACTTATCATAATCCTTGGCCGAATAGGTAGTCTTTACCCGCGAAAAATGGGCTTTATCGATAATCACCCTAATAGAATCATGCTGCCTGCGAGATCTTGGCAAGCCTATTATGAAGTCTATATTAATCATCTCCCACTTCCATTTCGGAAATTCTATTGTCTAGGTCAAACCTCCAGGCCTTTGGTGCTCTACTTTCATTTGCTGGCAATTTCGCACTTGGCAACAAACTCATCAATATCTTTCTTCATGCCTTCTCACCAACATACCTCTCTCAAATCGCGGTACATCTTGGTGGAACCTCGATGAATGGGATATCTGGAGCTATGAGCCTCCTCTAGGATCTTCATCTTGAAGTCCATCCACCCTAGGTACACAAAATCTACCTTGGTACTTCAGTACACCATCTCCCCCATTTTCAAAAGTCCATACTCTTTGCTTATGAACATTTGTCTTCAGTTAAGAAAAATGGGGTCTTGGTCTTTAATTATCAATTTGCATTCAAGTCAAGCAAAATGGGGTCTTGGACTTGTTTCTCTTTCACCTCTGACACTAGTGATGATTCAGCCCAATTAGTCACCACTATACCTCATTTTGTGGAATCCATAAGTATGACTTTTAGACGTGTGAGTCCGTGCACATCTTTGGTAACTCCCTCTTTTCTTCTTCAACATGGGAGGTACTCCCATGGAAAACCTTCTCAAGGTATCGACAACTACATTAACCTTACCTTGGTGGTAGAGAATACTCATGTCATAATCCATGAGTAATTCTAACCACCTCCTTTGCCTGAGGTTTAGCTTTCTAGGTGAACATGTTGTTGTGATCAGTGAATATGTCAAAAATGAACACCATACAAGTAGTGGTGCCATATCTTCAATGTAAACACTACTGCAGCCAATTCCAAGTCATGAGTCGGATAATTCTACTCATGAACCTTTAATTGTCTGGAACCTTAAGCTATAACCTTGCCATTCTTCATAAACACACCGCCCAAACCAAATCTCGATGCATCACAGTACACCACAAAACCTTCTGTACCCTCTAGTAAGGTAAAAAACGGAGCAGTAGTCAATCTCCTTTTCATCTCCTTGAAGCTTTTGTCACAAGCCTCAAACCATTGAAACTTGATTGTCTTTTGAGTTAGTTTGGTCAAAAAAGACAAGATAGATGAAAACCATTCAAAAAACCTCTTATAATAGTCATCCAAACCAAAGAAACTCCATATATCTGTAAAAGATGTAGGTCTAGGCCAATTATGACCTACTTCTATCTTTTCGGTGTCAACTCTAATCCCGTCACTAAAAACAATGTGGGTCAAGAACGCCACAGACTGAAGCCAAAACACACAGTTTGAGAACTTGGCATATAACTCCTTATCTCACAAAGTCTGCAGAACAATCCTGAGGTGACTATCATGTTCTTCTTCATTCGTTGAATAAATCACTATGTCATCAATGAACAAAATGACAAATAGATTAAATAAGGTTTGAAGACTTTTTTCATAAGATCCATGAATGTTGCTGGTGCATTTGTCAAACAAAAGGACATAACTAAAACTCATAATTACCATATCTTGTTCTAATGTCTCTGGAATATCAGATTCCCTAAATTTCAACTGATGGTAGCCTGATTTGGTGTCGCGCCTCTCTGGGCCTTTGTTGACTAAGGCCAATTTCTAGCACACTCCAGGCACGCCACGCCTGCCCCTACCAACGCATGTGAGACGAATTATTCAACTCATTTTTCATCTCCAAAATTTCCGGTTTCTTTCACCAAACGATTGAGACTATTGGTACTATCAATAACTACTGAATCAACTCAAAATAACTCGGAGAAACAAGAACCTAACCAACAATGGCAGCCAACAATCCAACCAACATGAAATCAAAACTTTCCTTAAAAATCATTACTTCTAACATGAAATGAATTCATATATTCACTGAATTGCAACAATATGGTGTGTGGGTGAATTTGACCAACACGAAATACCCCACAAACGTGAATAGGGATCATCCCCGACAAATTCCACTAGAATCTCTTGGCGTTCTTGGAGAGATCCTGCTTTTTCTCCTCTCTTCTTCACTTCTCCTTTCTCCCAAATCCTAAGCGTAAAAAGTCTTTATTAATCTTGACTAAAAATTGGTTTTACACCAATTAGACCCTTAAAACGAATTAGGAATTAGTAGGGTGAAAAGACTACTTTACCCTTACTAATTTACATACTAGATGTTCCTCAACCCAACATCTCAACTTTCAAAAGGAATATCACCCTCCTACGACATCAAAAATGATTAAAGTTGGCAACTTTGGAAAGATATTCCCAAGGGATTTCCATCCATATAACGAATTGCCCATAAATCCTCCTGAGCTAGAAGTTATGACCATTTAAAAATGACTAAAACTCACTTTTAATACTTAGGAAATTTCGAGAATTTTCCTATTCTTTCCAAAAAAACTATTCTTAATTTAATCGTAGCTAATTCTGATTACGAGAAGTTACAATAAACTTGGAGGAATTAATTTGTTCATTGAAATTTATCACGCCTCCGAATCTCTTTATCAGGTACATTTGCCTTTGGTTCATTCCGAGGTCGTTAGAACCTTACTTGACTATCCGACGGTTTGGACTTATGAACCATAAATAAACATGTTTTACTATTTGTAGCATATCAAATGAACATACAGTCAAAAGTCTTAGGTCCTATTTTGACCATTTTGGGAATAGTTCCATCATTTTCATTTCTCATATGGAATAGACTGTATTGGAAATTGTTAAATCACTATCTTTTAAGAGTTATTGCTTGTATATACTTTATGGAATGACAAGCAATTATCTATCAAGATACAACAATGTCAGAACAAACAAATCTTTTTATTGCTCCCTTTTAAAGTTATTATTTGTTGCTCTCTTTATCAACAAATAAACCTTTTTGTTTCTCTCTTTCTACACGTGCAATTTTTTTGTTGTTCTCTTTTGCTATTATGATATCATCCCCCACAAATTTTGTTGTAAACGTGAACCTATAACTAGGACATTCAACATTTCCTTCAAAGTTAGATTTTTCCTTTTCAACAATTTCATTAGATTGAGATGAATATGTGCTGTAATTTAATGAATCATAACATTTTCTAAATATATTTCTGCAAAAGAATATTCATATTCTCCACATCTACCACTTTTAATCATGAAAATATTTTTATCCAACTAATTTTCAACTTCAGTTTTATATTGCCCATATGTTTTAAGTGTTTTATCCTTATCTTTCAGCAAATAGACATAACAATAGTGTAATTGTCAATAAAATTTACGAAGCTTTTTTCCACCACGAGATTGTGTTATAATCATGTCACAAATGACAGTATAAATCAATTCTAAGGGATTAGAATTCCTTTCAACAACACATACTTAGTTAAGTTGATAAGTTTTTGCAAGATTTTGTAATTGACATGTCTCAAGCGTTCAAGTCACAAGCATTTTGATACAAGCAAGTACGAACATACAGAAATACTGAGTTTGAAAAGACCTTCCATGAGGTAAATTTTCTTACAAATATTTTGTTCTTTACTTTTTATAATTTTGTAAAATACAAACATTGTTTCAAAATCATCTTGTAAGATATCCTTTCAAAATGATCTTTCCATAACATTCAATTTGTTAAAGAAATTAATCATGGCCACAGTCTTATAGGTCTTATAAGGCAAAAATGACCCAAATGTTGTTTTACAACACAAACATAAAAGATCACTTTTCACCAATGTTCATATCAATATAATTAAATTATTTTAATAGACATATTTTTTCATGAAAAATCACAATATTTTAAGTGACTCTTTTTCATCAAAGAATACAATTTTTTCGAACGATTAATATAATTTTGTGATTTTGTACAAGTAATATCATATATCTAGTAAAGAGAGACTGAACGACCACTATATCAAATATACTCCATGAATTTTGTGGTTCTAACATAATACAAAAATATCATTATATTTCAGATTTTGTTCTTTCAAATATTGATCAGATATTAAGTCTGATTTTATCTTTATCACAAGTAAAGGACCCTCCACATTTTAAATATGTTCAAAAAATAATTTTCAAGTATTTGTAACTATTTGTCACATATTTTGTTTTCATGCTTTCAATTTGTAGACCATCAAATAAATATTGGCAACACGAAACCTCTTTTGGAGATTTAATCCATAAAACATCTATTACAACACAAAAATCACTATTTTTTTGTGATTAGCGTTTTTCCCCTTAATATTTATATTGTTCTAATGCTTAACCGAATGAACCTCAAATTCAGATGAAGTTTTTATATTTTTCGAATCAGTTTTACATTCAGACATAGTAGTAAATCAAAAATGTTTTAATCTCGAAAAACCTCAAATACAACATTGTTTCTAGCTAACGAAGATTTTATCATTTTTGAATCCTTTAGCCTTAATATATCTAACGATGATTGTGTACTCTTCAAGTCAGAATATTCATTCAAATAGTGTATTTAACAAATTTGTGAAGTTTTTGTATTTTTTGAACCATTGCACAATTTGATTTGTCCACGAAGTTCATATAATCTTCGTACCAACGGAGTAAAAAAATAGAAGATTTTAGTCTCCAAAAGTAAGACACAATCAAATTTCACATGGAGTAGAAAACTACAAATATTTTTCTCTCACTCCTATAAACATAATACATATTAATAATAATAAAGATCTATTCTTAGATCATCACATAATGACAACTACCCTAACATTTATTAAATAAATTTCATAACTTTATAAAGGATAGAGAAAATATTAATCAAGGGAAATAAAAATAGAACCTGATTTTTCCTCTCATTGAATCATATTCTATTTGTCAGCAACGATTTCGTGCAAATCACTTTTTTTGCAAATTATTTATTTCTTTCTCTGTTTTCATCATATTCAAAATTTTCTTAGAAGACACTGAATTTAAACGAGAAACTAAATTCATGTTCAAATATTGTTAGGAGACAACATATGTTAATTAAAGTGTCCATCTTTGTCTTTATGCACAAAATAACTCTCTCATTAATAAGAAAATTGAAAGGGTGCAATGCTTGAATGCACTTGGGAAAAAGTTATCAGATTAATCATACCCATCCATGAAAGTTACTACAGAATATATACTCAAACATATTAAAGTAGTATAAATTCATCTCAAATCTCTTTTATCATATGATAAATAATTTTTTTTTCTTCTTCTTTCCAAAAGAAGATAAACAAAATAGAAGTAATTTTCGTATTATAGAAAATACCATCAATTTTAAAATTTTTAAGCTTGTTATCTCCTACATTCAAATTAGAAAACCAGAAAAAATAAAAGATGGAAAGAAAAAAACAAAGAAATATCTGAGTCTACAGTACCCACTATGTCCTTAAAAAAGTTAATTCCATAAATTTAATTCCTCCCTAAATAATAAAACGGATTAACCATTAAAGAAGTTGTGGTACCTCAAATTTCAATAATTTTAATGAACTCAAAATGATAGCAACAAGTCACACTCACAGACATGATAAATCAATTTTGTTTTGTAAGAAATGTATGCAAAAGAAGGAAAAAATTCAATCCTGACTAACGAGAGACAACCTTTCAATTTATAGCCAACAAAGGGTAAATGTCACAACTCTTTGAAAAGAAGACAACCTTTCATAAAGGTCACAACACTTTGGAAAAGGCACAACCTTTGAAAAAACCAGAATCTTTTAGAAACAACACATCCTTTCATAATTATCACAACCCTTTGGCATAATAACAACCCTTCAGGAGAGTCACAACCCTTCATTTCTTGTTCACACCATTAAATTCCAACAAATAATAATATATAAATTTTGCACGATTTTTGTTACTCGTATTCGACACCCTTTTTGTCAAACTAATTAACATCCCAGAGCCTTCTTTGTTGAGTTATGCCAAAAAATAAATTTGATCCTTTAATAATAACAATGAATTAAAAAGAATAATCCTAATTTACATAGAGAGGACACACCTTAATCACAAGAAAATAGAAATACAAAGTTAGTGCAAATTTTTTAAATTCTTGTTCGACATCCCTTTTGACAAACTAGTCAAAATTCAAATAGCCTTCTCCATCAACTTATGCTAAAAGATGAATATAATCTTATAATAATAATATAAATAAAATTAACAATTTTGAATTTGGGTTCCACGATACAAAATATTACAAATTTATCGAGATATAAGTTGAAAAATATCATTAAGTGTCTTAAATATTGTAATTAAGTAATTGGGGGTTATGAATATGAAAATTTAAAATTGAAGGAGTTAATGATGTTATTAAATGTAGAAGTCTAATAGGTATAACTTATGAATACGAAACTTTAAAAACAAATTAAAGAGTATAAAATACTAATAAAAACAAATAAAGGACATAAAAGAAATAATTTTGTATTGTATATAACTATAATTTTTTGTATTGAATTAGTAAATAAACATTTTCAACAAAATCATAATGTGTATTTGAATTGAAACAACTATAAATGTTTCCATAAAGGAATGAAAATGATTTTTTATTACCTCCTTAAATTTTAATAGCGGGTGTAATTTTTTTAAAATATTTGATTTCAAAATTAAATATGATCGAGGTGACATGATGTTAGTGAGGTGAGTTTTAAATGATTTGGGATGCACGTTTTGGATACAATTGAGCAAGTAATTATTCATATTTAGTGTGATTGTTTATCCATTTATGTATTTGTTTTGAGGTTAAAAATAAGAAATAATTCAGAAAATGATAAAAATAAATAATAGCAAATGCTGACCATTGGAGGGCGCCAATGTAACACTCTGAAAGTCCATGACTTACTCTAGACCCTCACTTGAAGAACTAAGTCCTAAAACAGTGTTTCTAAGCCTAAACTAATGTAATCAACCTAATTAGGAAGCGTTAGAACCAAAATGTTAAACAAACGACCATGACGTCCGAAGATTTGTGAAATTTGAGATAGTGTGCCTTAGTATGTTTCAAGGGGTTTTAAGAGTCGGAATTTGGTCAAATTTAGTAGAAATATTATCGTGAGTTTAGGGTTGAAATTTCCGTGTATGACTCCCCAAGGAACACCCTAAGGGTCCTTGAAGAGAACCCTAACAATTTACCCTAAAAGCTGTCATTCGACAGTGGCTATTGACGAACCAAACGAAGAGCCGCCGATGGGTCAACGTCCCTTTGATGGAGCTTGTTTGTTCATACTTAGACATCTCCCAAAAATCACCAAAAATCCAGGTCTTTGACAGAAACCACGAATGACTAGTACGATATTGAAAGACCACCATTGAAGACCAAGGTCCAATATTGATTAGGGATACAATTCTCATTTTTTATCCATCATTCTTCGAGGAATCTTAAGGCATAAAAGCTATTCACTCTTGGAATCTCTTTCCCCAAGAGGCACTTCAACATTGGTTTCCAAAGATGTCTAAAACTTGACTTATCCTCCAATTTCGTGAATTGTCTTTAAATTGATGTAATGTTGAATTGCTTTGGTTTATATTGATATATTATTATTGATTATTGGTTAGTCACTGTAGTTCTTAGTCTTTGACCTAGTTCTATGAAAGAATCCATGAATGAACTCTTTTCTCTAACCATAGCTATGAATTGAACTTATAGATTATTAAGGTTGTTGTAATTGAATATGTTATTGTTTAATACACTATTATATGATGATGATGAGTGAAATTGATTGATGAATATTTTGGAATTGATGGTAAGATCTTGAAGGAGGTTTTGGAAGTTGTTGGTTAGACAATCTATGACTATGAGTTCAGTACTTCAATAATGATGGTTTATTCTTGATTATGATGTTCAATTGAAGTATGATTATATGAATATAATAGGAAAATTATGATATGATGAATATGATGTCATGTTATGGATATTTTGAATTGTGAGATCATAACAGGGTATGATCATGCAAGTTTGAATGTGATTCTGTTGTGTGCCTTATTGTGATATGACTATAATGTGATGATCTCACTAAATGATTGGTTGTAATGAAAGGAAGTTCTCATGCATTACCTTAAGATACAATGATATTATTATATAAAGGGTTATTCTCCTATGGCCTATATTAATATTTGATGATTAAGAAAGGCTTAAAAACATTTAAAAAAGAGACTTTATCATAACAACGAGCGAACTAGGTATGAAAGTTTTCCCTTCTCAATGAGGGTAGGTAGGTTCACAATGTTTCTCATAAGATGGGGACTATAATGCAATTGTGCATAAAGAGGTTTTCCAATACATATCTCCTAATTCCTTAACTATGTCCCCCCATAAGAAAACTAGCTAGTGGATCTACCTAGAATGTTATGTTCATATTCTAGTTCTACCTTGGCAAGTAGGGCACCTTCTTTAGGTGTAGGGTTTCATGACATCGGATTTCATGTTTAGCTCACACATTCGAATGTCAGTTAAGGCTATTTGTCCGAAAGTAAAATGAATGAATGAAGCAATAAACATGAACTCTAACTAGGTGACTTAACGGGTTCTACTTAGTGTAGGTAAGGGTATGGGACATTACCTATGCATCAACAAGTTGACCTTGAAGGGAGTCCTAGGAGGGTGTACTCACGTGCTTATGCTATGAGTGAAATGCAAATGTTAACTTTACATGATGATGATCTTATATAATGTTGACTTCATTGATGAACATGATATGGCTATAAATTGCTATATATATGATGATGAATATGCATGATATGATGTTATACGAAATGTAGACATTGCTTATAGTCTATTTTCTCGTTTACTTGATTATATGGGGTTATGGGGCTTCCAATGAGCATTGCACTTGTAGGCTTGGGATGGGATTGTGAGTAAGGGTATTGTATGCTCTGATGTTGTGTACTCTAGTACATGAATTGTTGTTATGACTTTATGATGAAGCTATTCATGTTGATATAACTCTATGATGATGTTATTCATGTTTATATGACTTTATGATGATGTTGATCTTGTGTTGGATATGAACTTCTCTTTAGTGATGTTATGATCATTGACTTGTATATGCACTTATGTGTGCATAAAAGGATTTCAAAGCAACTTAGCATAGTTTTAATGAAAATGTCCCTTTAAGCATGATTTCAATGGTTCTACTTGCATATGTTTCCATGAAGGTACATATGATTTGTACTAATCCATATTCTTTATATTTCTACAAATATGTAGGTTCGGGCCATTGCAAAGCATTAGAGGCCAATTACAAGGAAGACTTGGATATCTTTCCAAAGTTGTTGGTGAGTCCTCAAAGTTCGAGGATGATGCCATTTTCTATCTTCATTAGTATTGTCTATGTCTAAAGACACTTGTTCTTTCCTTATGTTGAGAATTAGTTGTAAGCCTATATGTGGTGTATTGTACTAGTGTTAGGGCTATGTCAAACTCTGTAAATCTCTATTAGATGGTTATATGTGAGACTATTATTAGACTACGTTATGAATTAGCTATATTTCATAAAAGAGAAGTCTATTAACATTTCATAACCTAGGAGTCTATGTAAACTCCATATATGATAAGTGAGAAGTCTAAGTATACTTCACTATGTACAAGTTCTAAATTATTTGCATTTGCTCGAACTATGTGATGATGTATGCCAAGGGCTAGTCTAGGGCCTCTTTAAGGAGGAAGACGCCGATTACGTCTAGGGGTGATCCCCAGTCGTGATAAACTTAGCATCATGGACAGGCTGAGGAATCTTAGGATGGATGTCTCACCAAACCACGTCTATGTAGAGTCTTGTTCATAATTGTGAAGCGCTCCACACTTATGAATGAGATGTTTTGTGATGCTTAGAAAATTCTCACTTCTTTTGTATTCTTGAAATTCGTGCCTCAAGAGTAACTCTATGTCTCCTTTTTATTCTAACCCTTTTCTTGTGGTTATAGGCTATGACTACTAAAAGGGCAGCCTCAAGAAGAGTTGAAGAAGAGATTGCTAATATAGGAGTTCCTCCCCAAGATAATCAAGCTCCTCCTCAAGAAAATGCTCCACAAGGCGACCAAGCTCCAGTCAATCCTGCAGCCATGACTGATGAAGAGATAAGGTTGGATTACATCAACTTGGCGCATGACTACTTAATATCATGTCATAGCTACTCAAGCTCAAGCCATGACTGCTCAAGAAAACCTGGAAGTTGGACCTCCTGTGAACCAAAATGCTAGTACCATGGATTCTCGCTATAGGGACTTCACAAAAATGAACCCTCCAATGTTCTTCGGGTCGAAGGTGAATAAAGACAGACAAGACATACTTGATGAGGTCTACAAGTTATTTTAAGCTATTGGAGTGAGTTCGAATGAGAAAGACAAGATAGTTGCTCAAAGATGTGGGAAGTTTTTAGGAGGACATTTCTTGAAAGGTTCTTCCTAACGGAGAAAAAAAGGCAAAAGTGGAAGAATTCATAAACTTTCTTCAAGGAGGTATGAGTGTTCAAGAATACTCTTTTATGTTCACTAAGTTGTCCAAATATGCCTCTTCTTTTGTGTCTAATCCTAGAGAAGAAATGAGACATTTTATAATAGGTGTGTCCGATGATCTTATGAAAGAGTGTTGTTCGACGATGCTTGATGACAACATGTACATTTCTCCTTTGATTGTGCATGCTCAACGAGATGAGGAGAGTAGGGTCAAGAGGAAGAATACGGAGTTCAAGAGGGCAAAACCTTATGAAGGAGGTACTATAAGGGAAATTTGGAAATTAAAGACAAGCCTAGATTCAAGTAGAGAGTCTCCTACCAAGTTCCTTCCAATTTCGCCAATGTGAGCAAGGAAAAAGTGTCTAACCCTAGGCCCGAAACGAAAAAAGTTGAAATTCACCAAGTAAGAAACCTACTTGTACCAAGTGTGCTAAGAAGCATATTGGTGAATGTCTAGTTGGGACGGAAAATTGCTTTGGGTGTGGAAAGGGTGGCCCTAAGGTGAGGGATTGTCCTATGATAAAGGCTAGAGGAAAGGAGAGTAATCAAACTCAAGCAAGCGGTCCTAGTTTGGATGTTCCTAAGAAGAACCGCTTCTATGATCTTTTCTATAGGGGTGATCAAGAGAATTCTCCCAATGTTGTCACTGGTATGTTAGAAGTTTTTTCCATTAATGTCTATGCAATACTAGATCCTAGTTTCACCTTATCATTTGTAACTTCGTTAGTGACCATGAAGATTAATGTGTTAACCAATGTGTTGATTGAACCTTTTTTGGTTACTACCCCTGTAGGTGACTCCGTTGTGTCTATAAGAGTCTTTACGAGTTGTCCTATATCATTTCCTAATATAGTTATATTTGTTGATTTGGTAGAACTTGATATGGTAGATTTTGATATCTTATTGGGTATGGATTGTTGCACACTTGTTTTGGTTCTATTGATTGTATAAAAAGGGTAGTTAAGTTCAAATTTACTAATGAACCCGTTTTAGAATTGAAGAGGAGAAACTCAATTCCTAGAGGTCGAATTATTTCGTCTCGAAAAGCTTGTAAGATGATTTCTGTAAGACCCCTAAAGTTACTTATAAATAGAGATTAAAATGTTGGTAATGATGGTTTAATTTCCTAAATAAGTATATTATATTGTATTGAGGCAATGTCTAAGATTTTAGGTGCATTGAAAGTCAAACGTCAAGGGAAAACCAATACGTTCGATGATTACGTCATATATGTTCATCATATGTGGTATTATGTGTTTATGTGTGATTCATGAGGTTTTATGGTCTTTAAATAATTTATTATAGCATATATAGGTAGTGTGTCATGTTTCGTGGAGTTTGGAGGTCAAACGTCCAAGAATGTCCATGATGTTCGAAAGTGTTGCCTTGAAATGACCTTGTGTGTCTTGGCATGTTTCATCAAGTTTTATGTGTTTGTTTTGCATGAAAATCATGTTAGAGTGCTAAAATCGTATACAACCGTGTTTTGGTTGAAAAGGTCCAGGAAAACATTCCCAAGGATCAACCAAGGGTCCTTGAGGATGGACCCAAACTTGGTGTAAAGGCTGCCACAGACAGCCCAAACCACGGTGGCAGTCGACGCCCTGTTGGTCAATCGACGCCCCGTTAGTTGGGTATCGTCGACTGGGAGTTAGTCTTGGGAGAGGAGATGTCAAATACAAGCCTCAGTCCTACACAACGGACCAACAACACGGTCCGTTGGTGAAGGGACGAGTCGTCGATGGCCCTCTCGTCTGTGAAGTTACGCAGCTTCATTGTTAAGTGAGGGGTGATGTTGTAATTTCATACCACTTCCAAATAAGAGATTTGGAAGTTTTTAAGTGGTAGGATATATTAAACATGAATATAGCTGTTTAACACTTAGAAGATTTCATTCTTCCAATCAAAAATCCCAAATCCCTTAGAATTCTCTTTAGGACTCCATTGAAGTTCAAACTCAAGGAAGGGCTTTAAGTGACGAATTGAGTGAAGATTCTTCATCAAAGTGAAGAATTAACTTCATCAAGATATGTATTGTGATCCTTGAAACACTCTTCATCAAGGATCCTCAATTCTCAAGATGTTTTCTAAAGTTTTAAAGTTGAATTGTCCAATTTCATGATTCTACCATGGGTTCTTGCATTAATGATTTTAAACATAGAATAATGATTTAATTGATATTGTATTTGATGATTTTAACCTAAATTACCTATGAACCCATGAATTGGATGAACCCTAGATTTTTACTAAGTTATGGGTTACTTGATATTGACTTAATGTTGATGAATTGTGGTGTAGATTTCTATAGGCTTTCTAATGATATAAGAATTGTTTTCAATTGATATATAGGTAATATTAGATTGATTAATATTCATTGAATTCACATATTTCATTGATTATTATAGTTTTTATGTTGAATTATTGTTCATGGTCAGTGGTAAGGGCCTTATAGTATTGAAGTGGAAAATTTAGCATCGAATTAAGGTGTTGAGGATGGAGTGGTGGTACTCTACCCTATACTTTATTTTGATGTTTTTTATATTTCAATTATGTTATGATTGGTATGTTCTAATTATGGTGGCGGTGTTATGTGATTTACTTGCAATTGATATGGCCTTGTCGGCGTTACTTTATGCAATATGATGATCATGGCCTTGTCGACACTACTGGATGTAATGTGACTATTTGTTTAGTTGATTATGTGAAGAATGATTATATCTATCTACATGTTAAGAAATGTGAAAGTATATGTGTTCAATTGATGTTATGTAGGTGATCATGTTAGACTATAACTATGTGCTTATATGTGTAGTCTTAGAGTTGGTGCATGATTATTCCTACTTGACTATATGATTCTATAATCATTATATTTATGATGTAATAGTAATGTAAAGGGTGACATAAAAATTCTAAGGAGTAGCCCTAAATGCTTTAAAGAATGTTATATGTGATAAGGTAAAGAATGTAGTGTCTTGTTTAGTAGACTTGTGTCCCTTACCTGATATATGAATGAATGTTATGAGATTATGATATAACTTGACTAGGTAGGATTACTTCACCCTTTCCATGTATGAATAAAAAATATGTGAGACCTTAGAGGATCTTAAGAAGGTCATGTACGTGGTGAAGGTTATATTATGAATGTTGAAGTTGAGAGCCGTAATACTATCCTTCATGTAAGGGAATGGTGGACTTAAGGTTAATTGGCTGGAAAGGCATCATAGGATTCCTTAGTAAAGTCATAATGAGCTATCTTAGTTGCCATATAAAGGTAGCCCTAACGGACCTCTTTGGTAGGGTGATGTGATTATGTTGTGAACTAGATAAGGAACCGCTTTATGTGATCCTTTAATGTCAATTACTCTATGAGAACCAAGGCTGGCACCAAGGATCATGTTATAGGAAGTAGCTCTACTTGAGAATAAGACTAGAGTACAATGTACCTCCACTTGAGAATGATACTAGAGTGCATAAAAGCCCTTCATATTCCTTAAGCATGTGCCTACATTGGATGTGTCTTGGTTTTACCCTTGTAATGTAGAACACCTATATCGGAGTAGGTTAGAACTCGGATTCCATGACTAGCTATCATGCTCTATATCAGTTATTGCCTATTATCATCATATGGGATACTTACTAGCATTAGAGAAGTTCCATGAAGTTTAGGTGGTGGTATAGGACGCTATCTGACATTTCACAATAGGCTTTGAAGACGTTAGTTAGAGTCACTAGGTCTTGTCTAAGATCTTACTTGAATGTCATTTATGTGATGTATGAGTCTCTTAATGAACTAATGAACTAATGACTTTTGTTATGAAGTATGTAAATGGAATAAGTACTTATCTAGAGTAGTTAAGGGTTGTCTAGTTATGGTGTGAAGGGGGAATAGGAATGTTCACTTTGTATCTGACCTAGATGAGTCTTAAGAATGACTCTAGTTAGGGAAGATATAGATCATGTGGACATGATGCGAACATAGGAAGTCTTAAGGATTATTTAGGTAGTCTTGAAGAGGTCAATCATGGACGTTATCTTCTCTATCTACATAAGTAAGTCCTTTGATAGCCTTTGATGAGGAAATGTCATATTATCTATATGTTTATATGTTTGATGTCTTGAAGTGTGTATGTGACTTAGCATAAGTGTTCTTGAGGTCATTTAGGTATGCTTAGGGAGGTTGTATGGGTGGTCTCGCTTTTTGTTGCTTAAGTTGGTCTTAGGAAAGCTTTTGGTGAGGAGACTACATGCTAGAAGAAGTTAAAAGTGAAGAGAAATTACTTCTCTGTAACAGTGAAGGACTTGATTGTACAGTGAAGTGAAGCTACTGCAAAGTGCTTACAAAAATATGTTAAATTGCTTAGATGTTATCTTATATGTTTCTAATTGTTAAATTTTGTTTTTATGATTATAATATAATTTTTTACAGAAAAGAATGCATATTTCGAATAAATGTCTGTTTTTATGATTTTCATTCATTATGTCATACTTAGTACATGTTGTTGTACTAACTCCATGATTTTATCTATCTCTACATTTATTGGTAGGTGAGGAGTATTTGGGAAGGAAGACTTCAACCGTAGCATCATTCAAGAGATGTTGAAGTATGTCCTCATTTGACTAGAGGGAATATATTTCTTTTATGTTTTCTATTAGAAGTATTGTTATAGACTAAGTATTTCTATATTAGTATTGTATATGGCTCGTGTCCCAAGTATTCTTGTGTCATATGTTTGATGAAATTGAGACTTAGTATTTCCTATGACTTTATATGAAAGAGATTTTAAAGACTATGATATGTTTTGTGAAAAGTTTTAATTTTGCACTAGTTTTCACTATGTTTATGCTATAAATGATATGTAAGGGATTGTACAATACCTTCGAGAGGTCAAGTACGCCGGTTGCAATCCGAGATTACCCCAAACTTTTGTTGTGTGGTTTCGGGATGTGAAAAACTTGGTATCAAAGCATAGGTTGTGAAAGTAGTATTAGGAATCGAAAAGTCTCGTCAAGTCACGTCTAGTAGAGTCTTGACCATCTGTGTGAGTCGTGACACATCTATGGGTGAGAGGCTATATGACAATAGAGTTTCCCATCTTTTCTACTCCTATGTCGTGCCGTAGAGTATAAGTTATGAGTACTCTTTTCTTATGGTTTTCCTTATGTTTCTAGAAAGATGAATACGAGGCAGACACCAGCTAGGAGAGTTGAATAGAATGAGGTGCAAGAGGAAATTCCGCCTCAAGTTGAGGAAGTTGAGCAAGTTCCTCAAGGTGATCACGTCCCTATTGTGAGTGGAGGTGATGATGTCCCGGAGTTGAGTAATAGGAATATTAGAGAGGCTTTGCTTGCTTTAGCCCGAGCCATGACTATTCAAGTGAATCTTAGTATGGTGCCTAGGGCAACTATGGTGGAGAGCATTATGACCTCTAGGTTGAGAGATTTTTTGAGGATAAATCCTCCTATCTTTCTTGTCTCTAAGGTGGGAAAGGATCCCCAAGAGTTTATAGATGAGGTGTACAAGAGAGTGCATGCTATGGTAGTGACATCTAAGGAGAAAGTGGAGTTTGCTTCGTATCAACTGAAAGATGTGGCTCAAGTGTGGTACACACAATGGTAAGGCAATAGGCCGGAGGAGTAGGGTCCTCTTACGTGGGAAGAATTTAAGAGAGTTTTTCTTGGTAAGTACTTTCCCTTGAGATGAGGGAAGTTAAGGTAGATAAGTTTATCAATCTCAAGCAAGGCAATATGAGTGTTGAGGAATACTCTTTGAAGTTCTCTAAGCTGTCCAAATATTCTCCCTCTCTTGTGTCAAATCCAAGGGATCAAATGAGTGATTTTGTGACGGGTGTTGCCTACTTAGTAAGGGAAGAATGTCGTACGACAATGTTACATGATGATATGACCGTAGCTAGACTCATGGTGTATGCACAATCAATTGAAGAGTCTAAACTTAAGAGGATGAATAGTAACTTTAAAAGGGGTGGTTCTAGTAAACATGAAAAAACTAGGGTTAAGAAGAGGGCTCAAACTCAAAAGAACCTAGGAGTGCTAAGGTGAAATTTGAGAAGGGGGTGGTTCTCAAAATGAAAAGCCTTCATGTGTCATTTGCGGAAAGCGGCACTATGGGAAGTGTCCAGCCGGTACTAGTGGTTGTTTTGGTTGTGGGAAGGATGATCATAAGGTGAGAGATTATCCTGTCATTGCGGCTAGAGGAAGAGATAGTAAGCAAGTTGCTCATAATTCTCCAAACGATGACGTTCAAGCAACGAGGCATTTCTATGCACTCTGGGCGGAAGGATCAAAGCCGGATGAGAATGATGAGGGTAAGTCCTTGGTTTTCTTTCTGGAGATATGAGTTCCTTCTAAGTGGGGGATTATGGTTAGAAGATGGGTAGAATGATATAGAAGCATGTTGTATGTGCATGGTGTTTAGGAGATTTGTTGAAATTGAATTTCGTTAACTTCTTGCATTGTTTATTTTATGAAGCTATGATTATGTTGTAAGATGTGTTTATATGGTGTTACTTTGCATATTAGCATGTTTATATCATGAATTGAGTAAAAGATGAATTTTTGAAAAAATGACCTAAATTACTGTAATGTTTTTCCCTGCTAAGTGTTAAATTTTTGAAAAATTGACTAATTAATTCTTTTGTCTAAAATTGTTTTAATGTGGTTAGAACTAATGTATATAGGGATGATATTGAATATAAAATGAGTTTTTGTTAATCAGAATGAAGCATGTGAGTTTGTAGCATAATGAGTTAAATAATTGTCTTCTAGTTTCTTGTTGTGTTGTGAATCTCTTGGCTATGTGAAATTGATGTTTTCTTCATGGTTATGTGTTATATGGTATGGTCATGAGCTGCTAGATAAATCTCTATTCTTGCAAGTGTTCAGAGAGTGGCAAGTGTCATTCGAGGACGAATATTGTCCAAGTGGGGGAGATTGTAAGACCCCGAAAGTGACTTAGCTTAACTAGAGCCTAAAATGAAGGTCATGATGGATTAAGGTCCTAAATAAGTCTATTATATGGTATTGAGGAAGTGTCTAAGAGTTTAGGTGTAGTGGAAGTCAAATGTCAAGGGACGACTAACACGTTCGACGATTACATCACCTATGTGCCTCCTATGTGGTATTATGTGTTTATGTGTGATTCAAGAGGAAGGACCCAAACCTGGTGTCAAGGCTGCCCAAGACAGCCCAAACCATGGAGGTAGTCGATGCCCAATGTCTCAATCGATGCCCCGTTTGTTGGGTATCATCGAATGGGAGTTAGTCGTGGGAGAGGAGAGGCCAAAGAACAGACCCAGTCCTAGACCACGAACCAACAAGACGGTCCGTTGGTCAAGGGACGGGCCGTCGATGGTGCTTCCGTCGGTGAAGTTGTGTTCTATGCAGCTTCACTGTTAAGTGAGAGGTGAAGTTGATATTTGACCCCACTTCCAAATAAGTTGTTTGGAGGTTTTTCAGGGTTACTTGGGTATTTTAAACATGAATATAAGTGTTTAACACTTAGAAGATTTCATTTTTCCAAATGAAAAACCCCAAATTCCTAGAATTCTCTCTTGGACTCCGTTGAAGTCCAAACTTAAGGGCTTAAAGTGACGAATAGAGTGGAGATTCTTCATCAAAGTAAAGAATTAGATTGATCAAGGTATGGATTTTTATCCTTTAAACTCTCTTCATCAAGGAGCCCCAATTCTCAAGACGTTTTCTAAAGTTTTAAAGTTAAATTGTTCAATTTCATGATTCTACCATGGGTTCTTGCATTGATGGTTTCTAAACATTGAATAATGATTTAATTGATATTGTATTGAATATTTTAAACTAAATTACCTATGAAACTATGAATTGGATGAACCCTAGATTTTATATAAGTTTGTAACAACCCAAAAATGGATATGCTAAGTAATGATTAATGTGTCTAGAATGCCTACGATTAGAGTGAGTTCACACGGATTGATGCGCGTAGAACCAGACCTCTGAACCCTTGCTACAGCCAAGCAACCTAACTTTGGGAGTTATTTCATCAAGGAAAGGATGGTTCCAGCCATGTAGGGCTCCCGAATATGAAGATATAGTCGGATGAGTCTTCACCGGACTTAAAAAGGGAAAAGCTTAAGTTTAGACGTTGTAGGGGTAAAATGGTCTTTTTCCAGGATAAGGGTAGTATCTTAATTATTCTAAATATATAATTAATTATTTAATTAATAAGGTGGTGGGGAATTTTCGATACAAAGGGCCAAAATTGCTCATTGAGAATAAATCTTGCTCCACTCGGGTTCGAACCCTGGTGGGAGCAATGATTTAACTTGATTATTTATATTGGTGAATTAATTTAATTAATTAATATCTAAATACTGATTTAATAAAAAGGAAAATCAGATTATTATTAATTAATTAATTAATTAATGGGGCGGTTTAGGTTGGGTCGACCCGGAGGGACCCATTTTCGCGATGGGGACGTCACCGATTCGAACCTCGATGGAATCAACATTTGAGTAAATTAGATTGAGGTTTATAATCTGAGTTTTTAAGGGAATTATGGTCATTTCACTAAAATTATTAAATCAGATTTGAAAAGTTTGAAATAGTCCTAGTTGACTAAGTCTAAACTACTTAACGTAATCCTAAGTCACTCACCTCTTTCACGTTTATTTCTCTCTCCTTCACGTCTATTTCTCTTTCATTTCACACTTTCTTTCTGGCTGCCAAACGTCAAAAAAAATCAGGAAACAAAAGTTCTTCACACTTGAAGAACTTGCACGCAAAACACAAACGAGAAAGCAATCCGAAAACGTTATGAAAAACATAATAAGCTAGTCGGGTAAGGTGTGAGTTTCGGGATTGGACATAAATTTGGAGAAGTTTTGGGCAGCAAGTTCAAGTGTTGAATAACGTTAAAATCAGGTATGAGTTTGCTTACTCTTTGTCCCTTTCCCAAGAGACCCTTAAGATTCAGATAATTCTATTCCAAAACTACGATTGTTCCCCATTACATGTTCCCTGTCATGAGCTCCTATCACTTATCTTAGGTTGGTATGTTTTCTGGTCGATCAGGTATGAAGTGCGATTTTCCTGATAATGAGTTTGAAATTGTATGAACGACGAAGTATGTCTGCCGAAATTTTGTGAAAAATGTATGTGTATGTTGTGACATGATTTTTGATTTTAAGCCTTAAAAATGATATGTTTTTATGATTGAATTTTATGTGCGAATGTTTTGTGTAAATAATGAGGTGTAAAAGTGGTGTAAAAGTAATTCTTGTCTTAATATAATTATAAAAAGATTACACATAAATATGTACCAAATGACCCACGAAATACCTTAAGAATTAACGTATGAATGATGATAAAGAGAACCTGAAAATAGTGAACAAATTTCCAGCATTTGGTAGGTTGGGTTCGGCCAAAAAAAGAGGTACAAAATGCAATGAAAAATGAATGTAAAATAAGTGATCACTAAGGATTGAACCCAATACATCATTACATGAAAGCTAAAAAAAATTAACAAAAGATTGAGAGGAAAATGGATTGGAAGAGACCAAATTTCTAGCTTGCTGGAAATTTCTGGAAATTTGGAGTCTCGACCAAGGATGAGGAAAATTAGCTATGTTTTTAAATTTTTTTTAAGATGTGAGGTCATTGGGGATTGAACCCATGAGCTCACCAAATGAAAATTACATAAAAATTTTATCATAAAAATGAAAGGAAAAATAGATGTGGTGAGTGGGGATTGAACCCACAACCTCTTGAATGGATGAGAGAGTTAGGAGAAAAATAAAGAAGAAAATGAAATGTGGAGAGGGGGGAATGAACCCACAACCTCTTTAATGGATGAAAGCGTTAGGAGAAAAATAAAGAAGAAAATGAAATGTGGAGAGGGGGGAATGAACCCACAACCTCTTTAATGGATGAAAGCGTTAGGAGAAAAATAAAGAAGAAAATGAAATGTGGAGAGGGGGGAATGAACCCACAACCTCTTTAATGGATGAAAGCGTTAGGAGAAAAATAAAGAAGAAAATGAAATGTGGAGAGGGGGGAATGAACCCACAACCTCTTTAATGGATGAAAGCGTTAGGAGAAAAATAAAGAAGAAAATGAAATGTGGAGAGGGGGGAATGAACCCACAACCTCTTTAATGGATGAAAGCGTTAGGAGAAAAATAAAGAAGAAAATGAAATGTGGAGAGGGGGGAATGAACCCACAACCTCTTTAATGGATGAAAGCGTTAGGAGAAAAATAAAGAAGAAAATGAAATGTGGAGAGGGGGGAATGAACCCACAACCTCTTTAATGGATGAAAGCGTTAGGAGAAAAATAAAGAAGAAAATGAAATGTGGAGAGGGGGGAATGAACCCACAACCTCTTTAATGGATGAAAGCGTTAGGAGAAAAATAAAGAAGAAAATGAAATGTGGAGAGGGGGGAATGAACCCACAACCTCTTTAATGGATGAAAGCGTTAGGAGAAAAATAAAGAAGAAAATGAAATGTGGAGAGGGGGGAATGAACCCACAACCTCTTTAATGGATGAAAGCGTTAGGAGAAAAATAAAGAAGAAAATGAAATGTGGAGAGGGGGGAATGAACCCACAACCTCTTTAATGGATGAAAGCGTTAGGAGAAAAATAAAGAAGAAAATGAAATGTGGAGAGGGGGGAATGAACCCACAACCTCTTTAATGGATGAAAGCGTTAGGAGAAAAATAAAGAAGAAAATGAAATGTGGAGAGGGGGGAATGAACCCACAACCTCTTTAATGGATGAAAGCGTTAGGAGAAAAATAAAGAAGAAAATGAAATGTGGAGAGGGGGGAATGAACCCACAACCTCTTTAATGGATGAAAGCGTTAGGAGAAAAATAAAGAAGAAAATGAAATGTGGAGAGGGGGGAATGAACCCACAACCTCTTTAATGGATGAAAGCGTTAGGAGAAAAATAAAGAAGAAAATGAAATGTGGAGAGGGGGGAATGAACCCACAACCTCTTTAATGGATGAAAGCGTTAGGAGAAAAATAAAGAAGAAAATGAAATGTGGAGAGGGGGGAATGAACCCACAACCTCTTTAATGGATGAAAGCGTTAGGAGAAAAATAAAGAAGAAAATGAAATGTGGAGAGGGGGGAATGAACCCACAACCTCTTTAATGGATGAAAGCGTTAGGAGAAAAATAAAGAAGAAAATGAAATGTGGAGAGGGGGGAATGAACCCACAACCTCTTTAATGGATGAAAGCGTTAGGAGAAAAATAAAGAAGAAAATGAAATGTGGAGAGGGGGGAATGAACCCACAACCTCTTTAATGGATGAAAGCGTTAGGAGAAAAATAAAGAAGAAAATGAAATGTGGAGAGGGGGGAATGAACCCACAACCTCTTTAATGGATGAAAGCGTTAGGAGAAAAATAAAGAAGAAAATGAAATGTGGAGAGGGGGGAATGAACCCACAACCTCTTTAATGGATGAAAGCGTTAGGAGAAAAATAAAGAAGAAAATGAAATGTGGAGAGGGGGGAATGAACCCACAACCTCTTTAATGGATGAAAGCGTTAGGAGAAAAATAAAGAAGAAAATGAAATGTGGAGAGGGGGGAATGAACCCACAACCTCTTTAATGGATGAAAGCGTTAGGAGAAAAATAAAGAAGAAAATGAAATGTGGAGAGGGGGGAATGAACCCACAACCTCTTGAATGGATGAGAGAGTTAGGAGAAAAATAAAGAAGAAAATGAAATGTGGAGAGTGGGGAATGAACCCACAACCTCTTGAATGGATGAGAGAGTTAGGAGAAAATAAAGGAGAAAATAAAATGTGGAGAGTGGGGATTGAACCCACAACCTCTTTAATGGATGAAAGCGTTAGGAGAAAAATAAAGGAGAAAATAAATGTGGAGAGTGGGGATTGAACCCACAACCGCATGGATAGGTGAGAAAGTTATGAGATAAATTAAAAGAAAAATTATTATCTTGTGGGGTATTGAACCCACAACCTCCTTGCCTTAAAACGAAAAAGGATAGGAGAACAACAAAGAAGTATTATGGGGTTGATGGGAATCGAACTAGGGTATCCCGAAGTCGGGTTCCCTTGCCCAATTCCGTATTGAGACATAAGTCATACGTAAACAAATATTTCATGAATGCTGCCTCTAAAGATCTAAATCAATACCTTTGCATATCTACAAGATGCATAAGTCTTGTAACACATAATCTTGTGTAAACATGAATCACTTAGACAAACTATGAATGAAGCCTCGTGGCTTGTATGTGTGGACTTATAAGTCTAGCATACGTTTAAAAGTAAGTGAGCCTAAGATGTATGTGATAAAATGATGTAACTCTAGAAGGGTTAAGTAAGTGTGTGGAACACACTAAATGGCCAAGTGCATTGGCATATGATGAAATGAACATTCACGTGAAGGGATGAGTAATTATGAAAAGCAAATGTGTTAAAGTTGATGAATTAGGTGACAATATGATTAGAGGCTAATGTGAAAGATAAGGGCAATCTCAAATGAGCCTAAGTTATTGTTACCAAAATGTACTCACCTATGAGAGTGTAAAGCTAATGCAAAAACCAGTCTCTATGAAAACTCTAATGAAAGTATTGAAGTTAATGCATACTTAATACTAATGATGAAATGAGAAATCATCTAATGAGCTATGATATCCTCATGCTAGAAGCCAGCTTCCATGATGTATGAGTTGAATGTAATGGAACTTTATACTGAGCACCGATAGGCTAGCTATGAGCGGTGAAGCCTTCTTTCGGGAAGGGTGGAGGTTCACATAACTCTCATGAGATGAGACTAGAATGTCGGGTATTGGTCTCCTTAAATCTCCTAGTATTTGAACCTATATTGCCAATATAGGGATCTAGCAGGGTTTAATTCCCTATATAAGCTAGCATGTGTTGGTTCACTTTGGCCGGCTATTCAACCTCTTTTCGGTGTGGGGATTAAACACTGGATTTCATGATGCTCACGTGATCCATGACGGTTTAGGTTAAATTTCACAAAGCAAGAATGAGGCCAGCCTCAACGAATGCACATAATAAATGAATGATACCAAAGGTGTTAGAATAGGATAATCAAGAAGTGAGCTAGACTTAAGTAATAACACTATGTTATTCTTGGTCATTTCACAGCAAACCCGATGATAGTCTTAAACTACATCATCGGTATGACTGGTGGCTGCAGTAGTATATGAAAGAGTGAAAATAAAGTACGTATGAATGAATGAACCAAAATCTATGTTTGTTAAAGAAGGCCCCCTAGTTGAGGTCCCATATGTTGAGCCCTCATTTTGGGAATTCCAAATGTCATGTCCATGATTCCAAGGTCTCAGGCATATGAAAGAATGATATGAACTATGTGATATGATATGTGTAATATTTTATGTTCTATTTGCAAAATGATAAGTATACTCTCATGGCATGAATTTTCTTATTTGAAATAGGCAAGTCCACTGACTTGACTCTCCATAATTCATATCGATTGGAAAGAGCTCTTATTAATCATGCATATCCTTGGTGTGTGCTTGCATATACCCATACTTACTACAACTGTGTATTAATGCAATACAACTCCACATTTTTAGGTGCATGCACAGGTGGATGTTAGAGCTTACAGGTCGACGCTGAAATTATTCGGACGTGGATCATTCATCCGGATTTGGTAGGCCCTCATGCTTTCGAGGAAGCTTGCTCATTATATTCTAGATTAGATATAGGTTTCAGTTAGTGGAGTATGTTCCACTAACATTTCTTTCTCATCTTATTTCAGACATTGTATTGGTGCCATTTTGGCAAGTATACACTTAATGCAGTATGGAACTATTTCTTTCATTTGATAATCATAATATTATATAGTTGATTGTGAATGTTTATGAGTTTAAGTAATATGTCTTATATGAATGTTAAGTAACAAAAAGTTCAAATTTCCTGCTAAAATTAACCTAGATGAAGTAACGATGCTGTATGTAGGATTATCTGCGACCTGTGAGAGGTTACCGACACCGGTCTCGTCTGTGTCTAGACTCTGGTCATGACAAAGTTATGTGTTACTTGATATTAACTTAATGTTGATGAATTGTCGTGTAGATTTCTATAGGCTTTCTACTGATATAAGAATTGTGTTCATTGATATATAGGTAATCTTAGATTGATGAATATTCATTGAATTGACATATTTAATTAATTATTAAAGTTTTTATGTTGAATTATTGTTCATGGTCAGTGGTAAGGGCCTTATAGTATTGTATTGGATGATTTAGCATCGATATAAGGTGTTGAGGATGGATTGGTGGTACGCTGCCCTATCCTTTTAATTTTGATGTTGTTTATACTTCAATTATGTTGTGATTGGTATTTTTCACTTATGGTGGCGGTGTTGTGTGATTTACTTGCAATTGATGTGGCCTTGTCCGCATTACTTTATGCAATATGATGATCATGGCCTTGTTGGCACTACTTGAAAAAATGTTGATATTTGTGTAGTTGATTATGTGAAGCATGATGATATTTATCTACATGTTAATCAATGTGAAAGTATATGTGTTCTATTGATGTTATGTAGGTGATCATGTTTGAATATGACTATGTGCTTATATGTGTTGTCTTAGAATTGATGCATGCTTGTTCCTACTTGAATATATGGGTATATAATGATAATATTAATGTTGTTGTAGTAATGTATAGGGTGACATAAAGATGTTAAGGGGTCATCCTAAGTCTTTTAAAGAATGATATGCTATATGTGATAAGGTGAAAGCATGTAGTGTCTTGTTGGTAGACTTGTGTCCCTTACTTAATATATGAATGAATGTTATGAGATTATGATATATCTTGACTAGATAGCTTAGTGTACCCTTTTCATGTATGAATGAAAGATATGTGAGACCTTAGAGGATGTTAAGAAGGTCATGTATGTGGTAAAGGTTATGTTATAAATGTTGAAGTCGAGAGGCGTAATGGTATCCTTCATGTAAGGGAATGGTGGACTTAAGGTTAATTGGCTGAAACGACATCATATTAATCCTTAGGAAAGTTATAATGAGCTATCTTAGTCTCCATTTAAAGGTAGCCGTAGTGGACCTCTTTGGTAGGGTGAATGTGATTATGTTATGAACTAGGTAAGGAACCTCTTCATGTGATCCTTTGATGTCAATTACTCTATGAGAACCATGTCTAGCACCGAGTGATTATGTAATGGCAAGAAGATCTACTTGAGAATGAGACTATAGTACAATTTACCTCTACTTGAGAATGATACTAAAGTGCATAAAAGCCCTTCATATTCCTTAACCATGTTCCAACATGGGATGTGTCCTAGTTCTACCCTTGGCAAGTAGAACACCCTCATCGGAGTATGTTAGAACTCCGAATTCCATGTCTAGCTATTATGGTCTATGTCGGTTATTGCCTATTCTCATCATGTGGGATACTTACTAGCATTAAGAAGTTCTATGATGTATAGGTGGTGGTATGGGACACTATCTAGACATTGCACAATAGGCTTTGAAGGTGTTAGTTTGAGTCCCTAGGTCTTGTGTAAGACCTTTATTTGAATGTCCTTTATGTGATGTATGAGTCTCTTAATGAATTAATGAACTAATCACTTATGTTATGAAGTATGTAAATGGAATAAGTACTTATCTAGAGTTGATAAGGGTTATCTAGTTATGGTGGAAGGGCATATAAGAATGGTCACTTCGTATCTTACCTAGATGAGTCTTAAGAATGACGCTAGTTAGGGAATATGTTGATTATGTGGACATGATCCGATCTTAGGAAGTCCCAAGGATTATTTGGGTAGTCTTGAAGAGGTCAAACTTGGACGTTAGATTCTTGATATACTTAAGTAAGTCTTTTGATAGCCTTTGATGAGGAAATGTCATATTATTTATATGATGATATGTTTGATGTCTTGAAGTGCGTATGTGACTTATTATAAGTGTTCTTGACGGTCATTTAGGTATGCTTAGGGAGGTTATATGGGCAGTTTCTCTTTGTGTTTCTTAAGTGGGTCTTAGGATAACTTTTGGTGAGGAGACTACATTCTAGAAGAAGTTAAAAGTGAAGAGAAAGTACTTCAGTGTAACAGTGAAGGACTTCACTGTACTGTAAAGTGCTTCCATAAATTTGTTAAATTGCGTAAATGTTATCTTATATATTTCTAAGTTGTTAAATGTTTTTCTTATGATTATAATATAATTTTTAAATGAAAAGAATGCACATTTTGGATAAATGTCTTTCATGATTTTCATGCATTATGTCATACTTAGTACATGTGGTTGTACTAACTTCATGCTTTTATCTATCTCTATAGTTGTTGGTAGGTGAGGAGCATTTGGAAAGGAACACTTGGTCCGTAGCATCGTCCAAAAGAAGTTGAAGTATGTCCTCATTTTACTTGAGGGCATATATGTATTTTATATTTTCTATAAGAAGGATAATAATAGACTAAATATTTCTATATTAGTATTGTAATTGGGTCGTGTCCCAAGTATTATTGTGTCATAAGTTTGATGAGATTGAGACTTATTATTTCTTATTAATTTATATAAAGGAGATTTTTAAAGACTATGATATATTTTGTGAAAAGTTTTAATTTCGCACTATTTTTCACTATGTTTATGAGATAAATGATATGTAAGGGCTTGTACAAGACCTCCGAAAGGTCATGTATGTCGGTTGCATTACGAGATTGCCCCTAACTTCTAGGTTGTGGTTTCGGGATGTGACAATCTCTAAGGGATGTATCTAGCATATTGTGAGGGATAAGGACCAAGAATCCCAAGCTCCTCCTTCAGAGTCGGCTCCCGTATTGAAGGATTTTCCGGAAGTCTTTCCCGAAGACTTACTTGGGATTCCTCCTGAACGCAAAATAAAATTCGTTATTGACTTATTGACGGATACGAATCCCATTTCATTTCCTCTTTATCGGATGGCTCTAGCCGAATTGAATGAGTTTAAGACTCAACTCAAATATTTACTAGACAAAGTTTTCGTATAACCTAGTATTTCTCCATGGGGCGCTTTGGTGTTGTTTGTGAAAAAGAAGAATGAGTCCCTTAGGATGTGCATTGATTACTGACAACTAAAAAAGGCTACCATAGAGAATAGGTATCCTCTCCCTAGGATTTTCGACTAGTTTGATCAACTACAAGGGGCAAACTACTTTTTAAAAATTGATTTGAGAATGGGATATCACCATCTTAGGATGAAAGGTGAAGATATACCTCAAATGGTTTTCATCTAGGTATGGTGATTATAAGTTCGTAGTTATATATGTTAGTCTAATAAATGCCTCCACGACTTTTATGGACCTCATAAATAGAGTGTTGCAGAATTTCCTTGAGTCTTTTGTAACTGTCTTCATTGATGATATCTTGGTATATTCTAAAAGTGAGGATGAGCATATGAATCATTTGAGTATAGTATTGCAAGTCCTCAAGGAACATAAGCTCTTTGCTAAATATAGTAAGTGTTGATTTTGGTTGAGGTTGATTGCATTTATTGGTCAAATTGTCCCAAGTGGGTTATAGAGGTCTATCAAATGTAAACACAAGCGGTTATGAATTGGCCCATACCTTTGACTCCAACAAATATTCAATGTTTCTTGGGTTTATCCGGGTATTTGAGGAGATTTGTTAATCGGTTTGCATCCATTGTTTCTCCTTTGACAACCTTAACACAAGAGAAAGTTAAGTTTGAATGGTCGAAAGCTTGTGAAAGAAGTTTCAAAGAGTTACAAGATAAGCTTACCTCTGCTTCGGCGTTGACTTTATCGGAGGGCACCAAGGGTTTTATAGTGTATTATGACGCTTCTCGAATAGGTTCGGGTTGTTTCCTCATGCAACACCGTAAGGTGATATCATACGCATCTAGACAACTCAAGGTGCTTGACAAGAACTATCCAACTCATGATCCCGAATTAGTGGTTGTAGTGTTTGCTTTAAAAATATGGAGGCATTTCCTATATGGTGTCCATGTGGATGTGTTTACGAACCACAAAAGCCTTCAATATGTGTTAACTCAAAAGGAGTTGATTCTCCGACAAAGAAGATTGATGGAACTTTTGAAGGATTATGACATGAGTGTTCTTTACAACCCCGACAAGGACAATATGGTTGCGGACTCTCTACGTCGAATGTCAATGGGTAATTTAGCCCATGCTCCCGATGATAATAAAGATTTAGTGAAAGAGGTGCATAAATTGGCTCAATTGGGTGTTCGGTTGGAAGACTCCAAAAAATGAGGGTCTATAGTGCACGATAACTCCAAATCATCTTTAGTGGTGGAGGTGAAGTCTAAGCAACACCTTGATCCTCTTTGATGGAATTGAAGGAATTAGTTGTTAGCAAGTTTAATGAAGCATTCTCCCAATGTGATAGGGTACTTACGTCCCAATGTAGATTGCGTGTACCAGATGTAGATGGTCTAAAGGGACAAATTTTGGAAGAGGATCATGGTTCCCGATATTGCATTCATCTGCGTGACACCAAAATGTATCGTGATCTTCAAGATGTCTATTTGTGGGATGGTTTGAAGAGAGATATAGCGAATTTTGTGGCTAAATTCCTAATTGTCAACAAGTTATGGCCGAACGTCAACGTTCGGGTGGTTTAACTCAAGTGATGGATGTCCCTACTTAGAAGTGGGAAGATATCAATATGGACTTTGTAGAGGTTTTTCCTCGAACTCGAAGGCAAAATGATTAAATATGGGTTATTGTTGATAGATTGATAAAATGTACCCACTTTATTCCCGTCAAATCTACTTATTCGGTGGAGGAATATGCAAGGTTGTACCTTAATGAGATTGTGAGTTTACATGGGATCTCTTAGCCATCATCTTGGATAGATGTGCTCAATTCACTTCTCATTTTTGGAGGTCTTTTCAAAAGGGGATAGGTACTCAAGTGAAACTTAGTACCACTTTTCATCCTCAAACGGATGGTAAAGAGGAACGTAGCACCCAAACCCTAGAGGATATGTTAAGAGCTTGTGTTATTGAGTTCAAAGGTAATTGGGATGATCACTTACCATTGTTAGAGTTCTCCTATAATAATATCTACCATTCGAGTATTTCCATGGCACCATTTGGAGAACTCTATGGTAGGAGGTTTAGGTCATCAGTTGGTTGGTTTGAGGTAGGTGAGTCTCACTCCTTGATCCCGAGATAATGTATGAGGCATTATAAAAGGATATGATGATAAGAGATCGGTTGAAAACATCCTATAGTCGGCAAAATTCTTTTGCCGGCAATATAAGAAGACTTGAATTAGATGTAGCTTATTGAGTCTACTAGAAGATTTCACCCATGAAAGGGGTGATGAGATTTGGTAAAAAGAGGAATCTTAATCCCCGGTATGTGGGTCCTTATGAGATAGGGAAGGGGTCGGAAAGGTTACTTATGAGTTGAAAATACCAAGTGAAATATCCTCGGTTCATCCCATATTCCATGTCTACATGCTTAAGGAATGAATAAGTGACCTGGCATCCATTCTCCCAATTTAAGGGTTAGGAGTGGATGACAACCTTTCTTATAAAGAGGTTCTCGTTGAAATTCTATATCGCCAAGTCAAAAAGTTGAGGAAGAAAGAGGTGACCTACATAAAAGTCATATGGAGAAACCACCAACATGGGAGGCCGAGGCCAGTATGAAGTCCCGTTATCCTCTTCTTTTTCGTCAAAATTCTAGAAAAAGTTGAGGTTAGTAGTTCCTCTCAAAATGAAGAAATCATGAATAAAGTGAATTTGACTTGATTTTCAAGGTATGTGCATATTCTTGTAAATTTTTACTTAACTTGCACTTATTTGTTTTATGTGTATAGTTGCCTTCATTAAATTGTAGTAAGCATGTTTAATGTTGTCTTGAAAGAAGGTTTGCATGGTAAGTCTTGATGTTTATGTTGATCTCATGTAGATGTTGACAAGATAGTTCCTCATTATGTGATATGAAGTGTGTATCTTTAATATGTGGTAAATTGTTATTTGAGTTTATATGTGTAATGCCATATTTATGTGTTGAGTGGACTTTTGAAGTACTCCTATGGTCCTTGACTCATAATGATCATATTTTGTTGCTATTTTGTTGGTGGGGTTGCTAGTATTGAGTCTCATTCTCTCCCTATTAAAAGGATTTAGGTGTAATTTGGGGATGAATGCTCCCAAGGGGGGGGATAATGTAACACTTCGAAAGTCCATGACTTAGTCTAGAGCCTCACTTGCATAACTAAGCCCTAAAACAGTGTTTCTAAGACTAAACTAATGTAATCAACCTAATTAGAAAGTGTAAGAACTAAAACCTCAAGAAACGACCATGACGTCTAGAGATTTGTGAAAGTTGAGCTAGTGTGCTGTGGTGTATTTCAAGGGGTTATACGAGTCGAAATATAGTCAAATTTGGTAAAGAGTTTTAAAACATATATTAGAGTGTGTTAGGATCGAAAGGTCTAGGTACGACTCCCCAAGAACCACCCTAAGGGTACTTGAAGAGGACCCTAACATTTGAGCCTAAAAGCTGTCATTTGACAGTGGCAATCGACGAACCAAACAACGAGCCGTCGATCGGTCAAAGATCCATCGATGGATATTGTTAGTTCATACTTATCCATATCCCTAGAAGCCCCAAAAATAAAGGTCTATTACAAAAACCATGGATGACCAGGCCGTGGTTTGGTCAAAAGACCATCGACGTGACTCGTCGATTGGAGCCTTGGTTCACTGCCAAATTTTGGTCAAAGTAAGGGTTAATTAGATAATTAGTTAATAAATTAATTAAGGTTTGGGACTATAAAATATTTGTAATTCATTAAACTAACCTAACACCTCATTATTTTCCAAACTCAATTTTCTAAACTGCTCTCTACACTTTCTCTCTCTATTCCAAAGACCACCATTGATGACCAAGGTCCAAGATTTATTAGGGATATAATACTCACGTTTTCTACATCATTATTCAAGGAAACTTAAGGTATGGAATCTATTCACTGTTCGAATATGTTTCCCCAAGAGGCTCTTCAAAATTGGTTTCTAAATTGTGTAAAACTTGGGTTTTCATTTAATTTTGTGAATTGGCTTTCAAATTGATATAAGGTTAAATTAATTTGGTTAATATTGATAGGTTATGATTGTTTATTGGTAAATTGTTGTAATTCTTAGTCTTTGACCTAGTTTTGTGAAACAATCCATGAATGAACCCTTTTCCTAACCCTAGCTATAAATTGGACTTGTAGATGATTAGTGTTGTTGGAATTGAATATTTAATTTTTTAATTAACTATTATATTATGATGAAGAGTTAATTGATGGATGAATATATTGGAACAGAGGGTAAGATATTGAAGGACGTTTTGGAAGCTATTGGCATGACTTTCGATGACTATATGTTCTCTACTTCAATAATAATGGTTTATTCTTGACGATGATGTTCAATTGAAGTGTGATTATGTGAATATAATAGGAAGATGATGATATGATGAATATGATGGCATGATATGGATATGTTGAATTGTGAGATCTTGATTAAGGTATGATCATGCAAGGTTGAATGTGATTGTCTTGTGTGACTTATTATGATATGACTATGATGTGATGATATCACTAAATTATGGGTTATAATGAAAGGAAGTTCTCATGCAATACCTAAACATCTAATGACATGATAATACAATGGGTTAGTCTCCTATGTCCTATATTAATATTTGATGATTAATAAAAGCTTAAATACATTTCAAAAAGGGTCTTTAACTTGGCACCAAGCTCACTATATATGAGAGGTGTCCCTTCCCCATGAGGGAAGGTAGGTTTGCAATGGTTCTCAATATGGGGACTTGAATTTTATTGCACATTAATAGGGTTTCCAATACATATCTCCTAGTTTCTTAACTATGTTGTCCCCAAAGGAAAACTAGTTAGTGGATCCACCTAGAATGCTATGTTCATGTTTTGGTTCTACCTTGGCAAATAGAGCACTTTCTTTCAGTGTAGGGTTTTATGACACCAGATTCATGTTTAGGTCACATGGTCTAATGTCGGTTAAGGTGATTGTTCCCGAAAGTAAAAAAAAAGAATGAAGTAATAATGATGAACTTTAACTAGGGTGACTTAAGGGATTCTACTTAGTGTAGCTAAGGGCATGGGACTTTACCTATCCATTTCACAAGTTGACCTTGAAGGTAGTCCTAAGAGGGTGTTCTTATGTGCTTATATTATGAACGAAGTTCAAATGTTGACTTCACATGATGATGATCTTATATAATGTTGACTTCATTAATGAACATGATATGGGTCGAAATTGTTATATATATGATGATGATTATGCATGATATGATTTTATATGAAATGTAGACATTGCTTGTAACATAATGTCCCTTTAAGCATGATCTTATGATCATTGAATTGTGTATGCTCTTACATGTGCAGAAAAGGCTTTCAAAGTGACTTATAGCATGAACAAAATGTCCCTTTAAACATGATTTCAATAGTTTTACTTGAAACTTAGTACATGTGGTTTGTACTAACTCATATTCTTTATAATTCTACAAATATGTATGTTCAGGGCATTGTAAAGCTTTCGAGGCCAATTATAAGGAAGACTTTAGAATAATTAAAGTTAAAACTAATAATAGAAATAAAAGAATGAAATTTAAAAGTAATTAACTTGTAATTACATTATGTATTTTAACTACAATTCACAACACACCCCTATAAATTGAAGAGTGTAATTACCTCCTGAAAATTACACATAGTTACATGTTGGCCAAGTAATTACATAATCGACTAAACATGTCAGACATGGTTGCATCATATCCAATTACCAATGTGGCTTTACAAATAGACCCTAAAGACTTGTTTGAAAAGTCATATGTAATTAACAGTTGGTGTAGTTGATTGTAACTACACACTTTTATACATGTTTGCTAGACCAAGTGATTACTTGAAAAGGGAGGAATTGAGTGTAATTGAAGGGTAGTAATTAAATTCCTCGATTCCTATGTGAGGGTTAGGAATCATGTGTAATTACACCATGTAATTATATAAAACTTTTTTAACTTATTTTCTTCCTTTTGTTTATATTTAGATTTTTTTATTTTTATATATTTGTTTATTTCTATTATTTTTTTTATCATAATATTTTCTATTTTTTTTATTTATATTTCTTTTCCTTCTCACTTTTTCATGTTATTCTATTCAATTTTTCATATTATGTATTTATTATTTGCATTGTGTGACTATTCTAATTTTTAAAAGTAGAATTCATTATTGAATAAGATTATAAATTAATATTTTTCTTTTCTAAAAAACTCATATTTATGTATGTTATGTTGAAATTTGACATAACAATACTGTGTTAATTTTTTTTTAATTTAAAACTTATGTTATATTTTTAGTTTCATTTGTTTTAGTATTATTGAGTTTATATTTCACATTGAAAGTCAATAAATTTTTAGGTTAGACTTGATAAAGATTATCTTTAAGTCAATGTTATAATTATTTTATGACATTATATTTATAATATTAACATTTTTTGTTAAAAACGTGCATTTCATGATATTCATAGAAATCTTTTGCTTTTGGTTTTTTTTTATAATTAATTTAATTAAATTATACTAATTTCAAAGAAAAATTAATTAAGAACATATATTTAAAAAGCACGGGTAACCTACTTTTGGTTTTTAGCTCTTTTTTAAAGTCATTTTAAACTTATTTAAGTTATTATTACCTCGATAAATACTTCCGAAATCTAAAAATGATATAAATATAGGTTTGACCAACTTTTAAGTCACTCTCACATTCCTTTCACCTTATTGAGTTTGTATATTTCTTATGTGATTTCTTTTTTCTTTCGGCTTCTGTTTGGGGGATGCTGACATTTACTACCTCTTGTGATAAAAATTTATGGAAGTTTAACCAAATTTTTTATTAGCAGATTTGGACCTTAAGGGGATATCATACTATCTTCAAAAAATAGTTATGATTTGTGTACATGAAGTTTCGAATTAGTTTTGAGGATTTATTTCGAGAGTTTGGATGTATTTAATATTGCTTGTTTCTAGAGCAGACCAGTTTCTTGTTCGCGTTTGCAGAGAAGATATATTCGTTCGGCCTTATAATTTATGAAAGATCCACCATATTCGCAAAGAAGTTGCATTTTTTATGAGTAGGCGGCTCAGGTAGGCTCTTGTAGTTATCTTCTAAAATTAATGATTTTTTGTAGTAAACATTATTTGACAAATGTGGCACATTATGTTCCTGTTTAGACACTGAGGGTACGTTGTATTCATGTTCAGGAACATAGAGTACGTTCTCGTAGTTTTCTTCTAAAACTGATGACTTCTTATAGTAAAATTATTCTTTTACACCAAAGCTTAAATGTTTTTATAATATGTTATAAGATTAAAATGATTTATAGGTCAATGATGTATTAAATCAAATGCGCTCAAAAAATTTAAAAGGAAGTGCGTTTTTATGAAAATTTCATACAAATCTCGTAGTGCTAAGAGCTAATAATATATTATTTTTATTCTTCTACAAATTGCAAAAAATACGTTAAAAATTTGGCGGACCTGGATACATCCCAAAGCGTCCCGATAAATCGCGTTCTGATTTCGGATACATCCCTCAAAGTAACGCTACATCACGTCTCCATTTCATATACATCACTCAATATCTTGATATATCGCGAAAAGTGTTGTGTCCGACCAATTATATATCACATATAAAGCTATGTATCCAATAATATGAGAGAGTAGGAATTTTTGTAATTTTTCAAATTTTAGAAAATATTATAAAATAAGTTATGAATTTAGGTAATTTTTTCTAATTTTATACGGTATAATGAACTTACAAATATTTTTATTTTCTTTCATTATTTTTCTTCTTGTTTTGGTAACATGAAATGCCGGCCACTCTACTCTTGGTATCGGAATCACCAAATCCTCATTGATGGTTGTTATTTTGCAATTGAATTTTTGAGAAATTAATTGACAATTAATGGAAGAAGAGGTGAATGTATAGATATAAACTTTCAATAATTAAAAAAAATGTATTCAATATACATAAATCTCTAGATACACAAAATAGAATTTAAATAACAAAAAAAAGTTGCAACTCCAAGTAGGAAAGAGAAGAAAAATAAAACAAATAAAGAATTAAATTTTTGTTATAGTCATTGATATCATGCCTTTGAACTCATAATAATATGAGAACCCTATTGGTTATATATGTTGGGCCGGAGAAGACCTATATTGAAATATGAACATGAGGGATAAAAAAGTTAGTAATATAGAGGTGGTGGTGATGGAGAAGGTGACGGTTTCTTGAAGAGTTAGTTTTTGCAAAAGACACCATCTTGTATTCTGGTTTAGACACTAAGGGTACCTCTGAAATAGTTGGCACCTTCTTTTTTCTTGAAGTGCTTTGTATTCTTGTATAGGTACTGAGGGCACCTTATAGACATTATCTGATCAAACTGATGATACCTTCTTATAGTTGTCTTCTGGAACTGATGTCTTCTTGTAGTAGTCATTCTTAGGCAAAGAAGACACTTTATATTCCTTTTTAGGCACTGAAGGTACCTTTAGAACATAAAACACCATCTTGTAGTTATCTTCTGGAACGGATGGCTTCTTGTAATAGTCATTGTTTGGCAAAGAAGGCAAATTGAATTCCTCTTTAGACATTGAGTAGACCTCTGAAACAGATGGTACCTTCCTATAGTTATCTTCTAAAATTGATGGTTTCTTTTAATAGTCATTCTTTTTCAAGGAAGGTATCTTGTATTCTTGTTTAGGCACTAAGGGTACCTCTGAACAGATGACACCTTCTTGTAGTTATCTTTTGGAACTGATGGTTTCTTCTAATAGTCATTTTTTGGCAAAGACGACACCTTGTATTCTCGTTTAGGCATTTAGGTTACCTCTGGAACAGTTGGCACCTTCTTGTAATCATCTTTTGGAATGGTTGGTTTCTTGTATTGATTCTTTGGTAAAAAAGTCATCTAGTATTTCTCTTTAGGAACTGAGGGTTGCTTATAGTCGTTATCTTTTGAAATTAATGACAGCTTATTATAGTTATCTTTTGTAACTGATGGATTCTTGTAGAAATCATTCTTTGGCAACGAAGGCACCGTGTATTCCTCCTTAGGCACCGAGGGTACCCCTAGAACCGATGACACCTTCTTATAGTTATCTTCTGAAACTGATGGCTTCTTGTAGTAATCTGGGAAAAAATAGGTACCTTATATTCCTCTTTTGGCACTGAGGGAACCTTGTAGTCTTCCCTTTTAGCTACTGTAGTTGGTGCGTTGTTATATGTTAAATCTGATGATTCATAACAATAAGGTGAATATGCCATAGTGCATGTGGCAATCAAGGAAATTGTTAAAGCACAAGCAAATTGAGGGCATTGCTTCTTCATTTGGCTTCCCAATGAGAATATTTGTATTTTAGTACTAGAATTTTCTTTTTCTTGTGTTTTAGAATGGAGAAAAACTAGGTGTTTATATAGAGATTAACTATGATGTAGATTTGGACTGTCTTAAACTAATCTTAACAGATCAGAGATTTTCCTATTTATTTTTTTGGTTAATGTTGTTCCACTAAGGTGTTGAGATAATGGAAACCCATGAATAATTATTTTTGGTAAGTTGAAAATTAAGTCCAATCATTTATTGACTTCCAAGAATGTAGTTCTTCTTCTTTTTTGTTATTATTTTATGATATTGATACTTTGAGCATTACTTAAAATTCACATCATTGGACTATACATTATACATGTTGGGTTTAGCAAAGTGTGAATGGGAAAAGGAAAAAAAATGAAAAGTTGAAAAGTGAAGGAATAAATGTGGAGAGAAAATGAAAAGTCAATTGTATAGTGCAAATGAGAAGTCATTTCTCCCATATCGGCAAAAGAAAGGGAAATTGTTGTCCTTATATTGGGAAACATTTCCTTTACTTATTAAAGAGCTAAGAAGAAGGTGTCCCCTCACGCCGTTGTCGTCGCTCGGTCGGCCTCGGCTTCTTCTTCTGATTTGACAAATGATTTGATTGATAAATTTTTGGACAAAATTTTTTTAATTGATTTTTGTTAATCAAATAAATTCTGTTAATCTTATCTCTTATAAATTTAATTCAGGATGTTAGTTAATTAGTTATTAACATAATTAATTTACGTATAACGGTAACGTTCTGAAAAGTCGTTATTCTTTTCGAAAAGCTGTTACATTCCCAACAGACATATTTTCCAAAAAGTTGTTATTTTTTTCAAAAGACAAAACTTTTTGGATAAAACAGGTCTGAACAGATTTTTCTGAACAGACACGTTTCTTGCTGAAAATGGCTATAAAAGAAAGTCATTTTTTGTTTTTTTAAACACTAAAATTTTTTTCCTTCTATGGATATATTTTTTCTCAAAATCAAAGTATCGATTGACTTAAAGTATGTGACTTGTTGTTGTTGTTAAGTTCGCTAAAGTTAAAAAAAATTGAGGTACCGCTATTACTTTAACATGATTAATCCGTTTTATCTTGAGAGAAATTAATCCATAACCTCGGGTACAGTGAGGGGATTAAATTTCTTAAGGAGACACAGCAATTCCTATGGACTCAGATTATTTTGTTTTCTGTCTAGTTCATCTTATTTATGTTTCTGCTTCGCTAACCTTATAAGTACAGGTTAATAACAAGCTTAAGAAATTTATTAAGTTTTTGTATTTGAGGTTTTTTTAGATTAAAACCTTTGTGATTTTTTACTCTGTTTGAATTTTTTAAAATTCAGTCCATTAAAGATTAAAAGAACATAAAAACTTTATCGTTAAATAAGAAATAGTCTGTGTGAAGATTTGTTCTTTACTGTTAGTATTTCAAATACTAAAATTATCTGACATTTGTGACAGAAAAAAATGAATAATTCAAGTCAACTGAATGCTGGAATAGTGAGTGCTGCAACAGTAAGTACTGCAACAACATCAGTTGCACAGAATTGGTCAACTACTCCCTTAGCGCTAATTGAGAAACCTTCAAAGTTTTCTGGAGTCTACTTCAAGAGATGGCAGCAGAAGATGTTCTTCTATCTCACTACGTTGAGTCTGTAGAGGTTCATTAATGAGAATGTTCTGTTATGATGGGTTATACTCAACCTAAAGAACAAGTCTTGGTAACAGAAGCATAGACACACTCAGATTTTTTGTACAAATATTATATTCTGAGTGAACTGCAAGATAATTTGTATAATGTGTACAGAAATGTCAAAACCTCAAAAAAAAACTAGGGGATGCTTTAAAAAAGAAGTACAAAATAGAATATGCCGCAATGAAGAAATTCATTGTGGCAAAGTTTCTGGACTATAAGAAGATAGACAGTAAGACTGTCGTCACCTAAGTTCAAAATCTGCATGTCATAATCCATGATCACCTTGCTGAAGGTTTAAATTTATTTAATGTCTATGTTAGAAATATTAAGTTTTTCCTTAATATTCACTTAATTTTTAATGTAGGACTGATTGTGAATAATTCATTTCAAGTGGCTTTTATTATTGAGAACTTACCTCCATTGTGTAAGGACTTCAAAAACTACTTGAAACATAAACGCAAGGCGATGACTGTTGAAGATCTCATAGTAAGGTTGAGAATCAAAGAGGATAATAATGCTGCAGAATAGAGGTCACGTGGTAATTTCAACAATATCTGGGGTAAATATATTTGTAGAATATCCCACAAAATTAAAGAAAAGAAAGAAAACATCTGGCCCAAAAAAAATCCTCCTAAGAAGAAATTCGATGGAAACTGCTTCAATGATGATAAACGTGGTCATAGGGCTACTGAATGCCGAGGTTCTAAGAAGGACAAGAAAAGGAAGGATAAAGAAAGCTTTGTTGAATACAAAGGATAATTGAACGATCTCAATGCAACGCTTTATGAATGTAACTTGGTTAAAAATTCCATGAGAATGGTGGATAGATTCTGGTGCCTCATGCCATGTTTGTGCCAACAAAAAATTATTTTATCATATATTCTCGCACCTACATGCGAGAAGTTGTTTATGACAATCTCCCTATTGCAAAGGTGGAAGGAACTGGCAAGGTCCTATTAAAGATGACATCAGTCAAGGTGGTGACTTTGAACAAGGTCTCGTATGTTCAAGAATTGGGAAGTAATTCAATTCCAGTTCTGACTAAGAATGGATTCAAAGGTGTATTTATTTCTGATAAAGTAGTAGTCAGTAAGAATGATATGTATGTAGGAAAAGGGTACCTTAGTGATGATGACCTTTTCAAACTCAATCTAATTGTAGTTGATATGAATAAAGATTATGCTTCTTCTTACTTGCTTGAGTCTAAATATTTATGGAATGAACTTTTGAGACACGTTACTCACAAAACCTTGCGAAAACTGATAACTTAAATGTGTTCACAAAATTTGAGTGTAGTAAAACAAAATGTAAAATTTGCATTGAATCTAAGTATGCTAAGCATCCTTATAAATCTGTTGAAAGGAATTCAATTCCGTTAGAACTGATTCACACTGATATTTGTGACATGAAGTCAATGCCATCACGTGGTAGGAAACAATATTTCATAACTTTTATTGACTATTGCACTACATATTGTTATGTTTATTTGCTAATGGAAAAGTTGAAGCAATATATGCATTTAGGCAATATAAAACTGTAGTTAAAAATCAGTTGGATGAAAAGATCAAAATGATCAAAAGTGATAGAGGTGGAGAACATGAATCTCCATTTGCAGAAATATATTTAGGAAATGGAATAATCCCTCAATCTACTGTTCCATACACTCCTCAATCTAATGAGATTGCAGAAAGGAAAAACCGAACTTTAAACGAAATGTGAATGCATTACTTATAAGTTCAGGTTTATTACAAAACTTGTGGGGGAAGGCTATCCATACAACAAATCGAATACTCAATAGAGTGTCTCACTCAAAGACGCGTGTTATTCCATAAAAGAAATGTAAAGGTTGAAAACCCAACTTGAAATATATCAAAGTGTGGGGGTGTCTCACCAAAGTCCAAGTAAAAATAGGGCCTAAGACAGTGATTGTGTGTACGTTAGATATGCTACAAATAGTAAGACATGTCGATTTTTTGTTCATAAGTTCGAACATCCGGATATTCATGACAATACGGTAATGGAATCAGATAGTGCTGAATTTTTTGAACATATCTATAAAACTAGACTTCAGTCATCTAGTGGGGGGTTAAAACAACCCCGAGAAGAACAAAAAGAGAATGAAACTAATGAAGAGAGTACAAGGCATAGTAACCGTCATAGGACAACTACTTCATTTGGATATGATTTTGTAACATTCCTTCTTTAAAGTGAGCCTCAAACATTGAGGAAGCAATGTTGTCAAGCGACATTGGAAGGAGGCTGTCAATAGATAAATTGAATCAATCCTAAGCAATCATACTTGGGAGTTGGTTGATCTTCCTCCAGGAACAAACCCTTGGGTTCAAAATGGATTTTTAAAAGAAAGATTAAAGATGATGGAATTATTGACAGATATAAAGTAAGACCTGTTGTGAAAGGCTTTAGTCAAAAAGAAGGTCTTGATTATTTTGACACATACTCGCCAATGACTAGGATTACATCAATTCGGATGTTAAATGCCCTAGCAGCAGTATATGGTCTTGAAATCCACCAAATGGATGTGAAAACAACCGTCTTAAATGGAGAGCTGGAAGAAGAAATTTACATGGAACAACATGAGGGTTTTGTAGTTCATGGTAAAGAAAAGAAAGTGTGCAAACTTATTAAGTCACTTTATGGACTAAAACAAGTACCGAAGCAATGGCATGCAAAGTTTGATCAAACCATGTTGTCAAATGGATTTAAGATCAATGAATGTGATAAATGTGTTTACATTAAAGATACTCCAAATCAGAAGGTCATTGTATGTCTATATGTGGATGACATGCTGATAATGACAAAGGACATTGCCAATATAAAAGCTACTAAGAGTATGCTCGCTAGTAAGTTTGATATGAAAGATGTAGGAGTTGCTTGATATTCGGAATTAAAATTCTCAAAACTTCTAATGGTCTAGCATTGTCTCAAAGTCATTATATTTAAAAGATACTTGAAAAATTCAATTATTTGAATTTTAAAAGGGCAAAGACTTCAATTGATTTGAACCTACATCTTGCAAAGAATAAACGTGAAAGTCAGTATAAATTGGACTATGCCAGCGTATTTGGAAGTTTGATGTATGTGATGAATTGTACACAACTAGACATAGCTTTCGCTATCAATAAACTGAGTTGATACACATGTTATCCCAATTAAATCATTGGTTTGCAATGAAGAGAGTTTTGGGATACTTAGATGATACTCAAAACTATGATTTGCATTACAACAAATATCCAGAAGTTATTGAAAGATATAGTGATGCAAATTGGATTACTGGATCAACTGAAACAAAATCCAGAAGTGGATACATTTTACTAACGGTGGAGGAACAATATCTTGGAAATCGTCCAAACAAACATGTGTAGCTCGCTCTACAATGGAGTCTAAATTCATCGCCTTAGACAAGGAAGGTGAAGAAGCTGAATGACTCCAAAAAATTTTAGAAGATATTCTGTTTTGGCCCAAACCATTGGCCCCTCTATGCATACACTGTGATAGTCAAGCTGCAATAGAAAGGGTGGAAGCGTTATGTATAACGGCTAGTCTCGTCACATAGGACGAAGACATAACTCAGTGAGACAACTACTTTCTAGTGGAATTATCACAATTGACTATGTGAAGTCAAAGGTTAATATGTCAGATCCACTTACAAAAGTCCTAACTAGAGAGGGAGTTGATAAATCATCGACAGGAATGGGACTTTGGCCGAGAACAAGTCATCGTGGCGATAACTTTTCCTAGAAGATGGGAGATCCCAAGATCTAGGTTCAAGCAGATAAAATAAAGTCATTGATGACGGTTCAACATTATAAAAAATTCATTTATGGTGCATTCTAATGATGAGTCAAAGTCTTTGATGACGACATAAGGACTTTTAAATGGTTGCTAAGTTTGATACAGGGTATATCAAATACTGTATCTACAGGATAACTCATTTAGAAGTCACCTATGAGAGTGTGAAGTGTAAGCCGCTTCAAGGAGAATCCGGTAAGGCCAGTTCTCTAAGCACTTACTATCCGAGATCTATTCATGGCTGAAACAAACAAAAAAAAGAAAACTAAGAATAGTTCGAGGGTTGATTGTGTGACTTATTTCATGCATATGTTTTAACAATAGTCATTCCCCATTCATGTGGGGATTGTTGGGCTTAGCAAAGTGTGAATGGGAAAAGGAAAAAAAATTGAAAAGTTGGAAAGCGAGGGAACCAATTGTGAGGGAAAATGAAAAGTCATTTGCAAAGTGCAAATTAAAAGTCATTTCTCCCATATCGTCAAAAGAAAGAGAAATTGTCATCCTTATATTGGGAAACACTTCCTTTACTTCTTAAAGAGCAAAGAAGAAGGTGCCCCCTCACGCCGTCGTCATTGCTCGTCTCGGTTACTACTTCGACTTCGGATTTGGTAATTGATGTGATTGATTGATAAATTTTTTTGTCAAAATTTATTCAATTGATTTTTTTAATCAAATAAACCTTGTTAATCTTATCTCTCATAAATTAATTCAGGACGTTAGTTAATTAATAGAATTAATTCACATGTAACGATAACGTTTTGGAAAGTCGTTATTCTTTTCGAAAAGCTATTACACTTCCAACAGATACATTTTTCAAAAAGTTGTTATTTTTTTAAAAGGTACAACTATTTGAATAAACCAAGTTTGAAAAGATTTCTCCGAATAGACACGTTGCTTGCTGAAAATGGCTATAAAAGGAAGTCATTTTTCTTTTTTTCAAACAATGAAAATTTTTTCCTCCTCTGCTTATAGGGCTGGGCATAATATGGTTAAAACCGAAAAAATCGACCGAATAATTTTTTAAAAAAATTTTGATTTTGGTTTTTCGGTCGGTTTCGACTTTGAATTTTAATATTTGAGTCTTCCGGTTTGGTTTTTGGTTTTTAGATTTAAAATTTTGGTTAATCGAAAAACCAAATTTGTTTATATTTATAAATGTTACCCATTTCAAGTCGGCCTATCTCAGTAGCCCACAAACTATTATTCTCAACGCAACTACCCAAATTTTCCTATGTCTCAGCCCAACTACCAAAATTCCTAGCCCAATAACTCATTCCCAGTAGGCCAAATTTCTAATTTCCTATCAATTGATGATAAATCCCTAAATTGATAACATTACATATTTACATACGTCGACACCGACACCGACTCGCCTCTCTCAGTAATGCAGATTACAGATACGCTGGTTGCCGATGCCGACTCGACTCGTCACTCATCTCTCAACTCTCAGCTCTCGTCAGTTGTCAGTCATCGCCGGAGTAAGTTCCATTACCCCCATTCCTTTCTATGGTGAAAAAGGTAAATAAAAGACTTGCTTATGTTCTGATGAAAACTGCTCATCATTTTATACAGGTATTTGGTTGTCAATGACAAGGGCGTACAAGTGCAAACATTTCAGAAATTGTGCTTGCCAATCTTTTCAACTGCATTTGATTTTGTTGCCTTAAAAAACTTCATCTCTGACTGTTATTAGATGTTAAAGTTATAAGTAAACCTCAATAAAAAATTTTATCGTTATTTGCAGTTGATAGTAGATGTCATATTTAATGTGTGTGTAGCCTTGTTTAACTTGTCTAATTTCAAATGGACTAATGTAGCTCCCATGGATTAGTGGATGAACCATTAAGACTTCACGATTGTGTCGTCTAAGGTAGTATTTAGCCTATCTGTGCTTAGCTTGAACCAATCTTTGATTAAATACTTAAAGTTGTGGCAAAGTTTTCTAATAACCCCCTAAGTAAAAAATGGAAAATATGTTTAGAAGTTCTGCTCTTTGTGGGTATTTAGAGTTTTTCATTAATAATTGTTTGAGTCCTGCTAAATTTGTATCAAATTTGGTTAAACCGAAAAAAAAACAAATCAAAATTATAATAACCGAACCAAATCAAATTTATTTCAGTTTGGCTTGGTTTCACATTTGGCCAAATTGAAAACTTAAAAAGCGAATCGATATTTTTGAACCGACCGAACCCCCAGCCCTAACTGCATATTTTTTCTCTCAAAATCAAAGTGTCGATAGACTGAGTCTGTGTGACTTGTTGATGTTCTTAAGTTTGCTGAAGTTAAAGAAATTTGAAGTACCGCTATTTCTTTAACAAGATTAATCCGTTTTATCTTGGGAGAAATTAATCAACAATCTCGGGTACACTGAGGGGATTAAATTTCTTAAGGAGACACAATAATTTTTGTGGACTCGAATTTTTTTGTTTTCTGTCTAATTCATCTTATTTCTATTTCTGTTTTGCTAACCTTATAAGTACAGGTTAATAACAATACATACTTTACAATACCAAGAATAACAATATATTGGAAGTTATTATATTTATAATATATAAACATATTTAATTATATGTTTGGTTTAACAATTTGGTATTTAGATATATAATTTCTAAATTCAATTAAATTTACCTTATTCGCCACTAAATTCACCAAAATTCTTATTTTTTTACTATCCATTTGTTGTCCAGAGCCTATATTAGAGCTTCGAGGGAACCTTTGGAACATATGAAACCTTTCATAGTTATCTTTCATAATGGATGGCTTCTGAAAGTACTCAAATTTTGGCAAAAATAACCCCTTGTATTTTGCCTCAGGAACATATGACACCTTCTAGGAACATATGTCACCTTCTTGTAACTATCTTTTGGAATTGATGGCTTATTAAAATATTCGTTTTTTGGGAAAAGACGACATGTTGTATTCAGATTTAGGCACTGAGGGTATCTTGTCTTCCTATTAAGCAACCGAAGGTACTTTCTTTTCATTATTTTCTGAAACTAATGTCTTTTTGTCGTAATCATTCTTTGATAAAAATGTCAACGTCTTATATTCATTTTCAGGCATTGAGGGTACCTTGTAGCCTTCCCCTTTAGAAATTGTGGTTGGTGCTTTGTTGTATGTTGAATATGTTGATTCATAATAATAAGGTGAGTATGACATAGTGCATTTGGCAATCAAGAAAAATGCCAAAGCACCAAATTGCTTCTTCATTTGGCTTCCCATTGAGAAGAATTGGATTCTAAGGCTAGATATTAGTTTGTTTTATTTTTTCTTGTGTGTTTTAGAATGGAGGTATTAGGAGTCTATATAACATAACGTAGAAGGTGATTTGATAATTTTGATGCTCATCTTGATTTTCTCATTTTTTTGCCTAATGCTATTCCACTTTTGTCTTGAGAGCATGGGAAGCCATGAACAATTCATACACATATGATTAATAATCACTTTTTTTAAAAAAAATCAAATCCAATGTTTTATTGACTATTCCAAGAATGTTGTGTCAGTTTTTGTTGTTGGTACATTGAAAATTAGATTAAATAAAATTTTAAAGTTTAAAATACATAATTTCCGCATAAGTTCATTATTTGTGATCAAAATCAATTGGGTCCATTATTATGGATTTGCCTCCTTTGTCCAATAATATTAGTCTACTTGAAACACCTTTAAGAAATTACAAATAGAATGATAATTTTACTATATCACCTTTGGAATATAATAGATATAATGTCATGAAATATGAAATAGGGAAATGACTATAATTAATGATAAGGGTAAATTAAGAACTATGTGTTAAATTATCCATAGATTTCACAAGGAATAATACATAAATATGCCCTTTAACTTTTCTTTATTTTACATTTATGCCCTCAAACTTTAAGTATGCACAAGTAGACACACAAACTTGTATAAAATTGAACAAATGGACACACACGTCCTACATGACCTCCTATATGAAAATTTATGTCCGACGTGATGTTCGGTATGTATTATGTTACATAAGATTCATGTGTCTACTTGTCCAACTTTATACAAGTTTAAGTGTATACTTGTGCACACTCAAAGTTGGAGGGTGTAAATATGAAATGAGGTCAAGTTAAACGATATATTTATGTATTATAACATTTTATAAGTTGGACGAATATTGTTAGATATTTTTTTAGTATAATGAACAAATATTATTAGACGAAGGAAGTATACCAAACTGTTGTTAAAATATTCTTTAGTATCACGGCTAAACTTTTCAATGAGTGGAGTACGGAGAATCTGTTGTGACATAGTAAAATTGTTTATTTGATATTATTTTAAACATATCACATACTTGTTCAATTTGTGTCATGTATTTATACTAGATTCAATAGTCCATATCGATACAGGTTAAGTATATGTTGCTTGTTTATCTCAATTTAAATATTTTGAACTTTGAATTATTTTAATTGATAGTATATTTTATATAACTTTTAAATAATATATATGAATGTCCATTTATCAATTTTTGTGAGCACGTGTAAATGAAAATATTAATACATTTCTTTCAATATTTTATATTTTTATTGTGATTTATACTATTTTTTTTTTGTAATTTTTAAATACAAACATGTAGCATAATTAAACGGAAAGCAAGACATAGTTGAAACAGAGAAAGGGGCTGAATATAGACAGAGGAAATTGAAGTGGAAGGACAAATCTGAGAATTCCTTGACTGATTCTATGCGCTAAATATATGTTATTTTTATCTCAATTTATATGATTATTTTCTTACTTTAAAGGAAAAATTATCAAAGTATACATCGTTAGTTACAATATTCTCAATACTCCCAACCATTTTAAAATAATACAAAAAATCCTTCTTTTCCCTTATGACCCAACTGTCAGATACATTATTTCATTTCCACTCCAGAATCACGTTTCTAACTCCTATATTTACTCCTTATTTTCACTCACATAATCAAATCAGTTATCACATTAACAAAAAATTGAATTGCAAGAGATTTTTCTCTCCAATCTACTAATTTCGAATCTGTAGGTACTTTCATCTTCTTAAATTTTCTTCTTCCTTTTTGCCTGTTTCATCAGTTTGTCTAATACATAAGAATGCTCCTTCATTTAGTATTGAAATTGCCCAAATAGTAACACCTAATATTAATCGAATATTTGATTTTGATAATTAAATGGACAAAAAAAACAGATCTAAAAGGTTACAGGATCCTTTAACAATGACAAATCAAAGTTCAGAGAAGGCAAAAGCAAAAAAGAAAGTATCTACATCATCGGAAAAAAAGGTTGAAAAACAACGAAAAAAGAGGTAGAAAGGTTGCATGCCGTATCTCAACCTACATTATTCAGGGTATCTATTTTAAATGATGTATTTTAGTATTTTTTTTAAAAAAAAATTCTATCTTCTATTGTTGAACTATTGGATGCACAACATTCGTTTGAGGTGAAATTTGTTCAAGATATTAGGCAACAAGAAAGCGACAGTCTGTAACTATTGGATTAATTTTTCTCTACTTACACATTTGATATGTTTCTCTAAACACATTTGATATGTTTCTCTAATGTATCTTCTTCTTTTTTAATTGATTGCGAAGCGTTTTTTTTTTAATTTCTGATCGATTGAATCAACATCCCATCTAAAGATTTTTTAGATGACTATCTTCACACAAGATATGCAACACTGTTATGAAAGTATGGTTTTAACAAGGCCAAGACGAAATATATTAGTGAGAATGATAATCCTACAAGGTCGAACAGTCTCTACACTCCACCAGCAGGAGATGATCTTGTAGAATAGATTTTTATGTATCGATTGACCAAAAGTTTTCTATGATCTATTTTTTTGTGAGATACATTTATTAGTATTTTTGAGTATTTGTTCCCTTTTGAAGATACTACTTCTAAATGTGAAGAATTTTTATGTTGAAAATTATTTATTTAACTTTTCATATTTTTAATATATTTAACATGATTTTAAATGTTGTCTCTTATAAGTATAATACACATCAGTATAGTTCATACTATGTTTTTAGCGGATACAAAATTTTTCAAAAAATTATTATATATATCATACACGATTATTTTCGATATAAAAAATGTGTATGTATCACAAAACATGATATTATATTTTTAAACTTGATACAAATCAGTCAATTTTTAATATATTACTACATTACATTATGCCTCTGATAAATTTGGTACAAATGACTTCACTTAATAGTATACTATAAGCTGATACAAATTTGTCAAAAGATATATTATGCATATAATACACAATTATTATTTATCATTTTTTCAAAATCACAAATTGATGTGTCTCACAAAACGTGATACTATACATTTACAATTGTTACAATTCTCTTAAATTGTAATATATTTAGTACCTTTTAATATTTTGTCACTTATCAAATACTGTAACATTCCGGAAAAATTATATGTCTAAGGAAGAGCACAATAGGTCTTTAAGAATGGGTATTAGGGATACATAGACATCGCAATGCCCAATATTGAGAAATATTGGGCATAGTATAGAAAATTTGCTAAGGGGATTAGCCAATTTTTATATAATACCCAAATAAGCAAAATATTGAGCATATTAGAAAATATTGAGTTAAAGGGTGTTAGCCAATTTTCTAACATTAATGAGCTTGTTTAAGAAATGTACCAGAAATGAATACCCTAAGCTAAAAACATATATTTTCTAGTATTTGCACACAATGTACTAAGCATCCAAGTGTCAAATCTACTACCACAGCACATAATCATTTAAAATGATCATGTAAATTAAGTAGTGCCCAAGGACATAATGAGGGTCCTTGGGAAAATAAGTAAACATTCCCAAATGAACCATAAATAATAGTTAGTTAGGAAAGTGCAACCAACCCATGTGCAAGCACATATGCAAGACATGTGAAGAAGCTGCCAAAGGAGGGGACCACCCTAACCGAATTCGGTTAGGGTAGTTAGGAGGAAAAACGTGCACAAGGAACCACTACATATGGGGCCTAACCTCCCTACTAATTCTAGACTCTAACCTACTGCCCTAAATAACTAAATAAGCTAGAACTAAACGAATTGGACCCATCCATTAGTGCACTTGACAACCTAGGACCAAATCCGGGTTGACACTAACGTAGTACTAGTTAAAGAGACAACCTAGTACCTAACTTAGGATGGTCCAAAAGGTTAGTTATGGTCCTAACAACTTAGAAGTACTTTAGTAATTTCCCTAGATTACCTAATTAGATAATTTATCAAATTAATTAATTAATTTAAAAGGGACAAAATCGAAAATAAAAAGAAAATTTTCAGATTTTGGTTAAGACAAGAAAGGGACAACCTAGTAACTAACCTAGGATGGTCCAAAGAGTTAGTTAAGATCCTAATGACTTAATGGTACTTTATTAATTACCCTAGGATAATTAATTAATTAATTTAGTAATTTAATTATTTATTTTAAAGGAGAAAAACGGAAATCACAAAACAATATTCAGATTTCGGTTAAAATAAAAAGAAAAAAAATAACCTAGTACATAACCTAGGATGGTTGAAAGGATTAGTTATGGTTATAACGACTTAAGGGTACTTCAGTAACTACCCTAAGTCACTTAAATAATTAAATTTATTGGATGAAACCGAAATTCTTACACTAACCTAGTACAACACAAGAAACATCCCAATACTTAAGCTACGATGGTCCAAAAGGGTTGATTTTTGTTCCAATGATTTAGGGGCACTTTTAATAGTTACCATAGGTACCTTAGTTAATTAAATTAGTTATTTAATTAATTAATTTAAAGGGGCAAAATGAAATTCTTTGGAAAAAAATTTTCCAGATTTGACCAAGTATTGGGTTTTCCTAGTTCTAGTCAATCTAGGTGGGGCATTTTAGTAATTATTTAATTAATTTAGTAACTAAATTGTTAAACCCTGAGTGTAATAAGTTAGGATCAGTTCTTAAACCTAAAAATCACGTTCAAACTCATAGAAAAAAAGGATGCAAAAACAGTGAGCAACGAACGCAAGAAAAAGGCAGAAAATTTATTTATTTCTCTAGGCAGATTTCAAGGTTTCTTCAAGGTTTAGTTCAAGGTGGTCTTCGTAGATTAAGTTCTACATAAGGTATGGGTTTCTCTCCTGGAATTCTTTCTCCAATAGAACTTTCTTTCGAATGATTCAAAGATCTTGAAAACTAGGGTTGTTTCCCGTCGTTCTTGTCGAACTCTTTTCCCTAGTATCCTTGTAACGGTTTCAATGTTGAATAGGTTAAAAATTATGTTGTTGATATGTGCTGCTAACTGATATTAATTTGTATCGTTTTTGATTAAATAATAATTGAATGAACCTATTAGTTGGACTCGGTTTATGCGAAGTGTTATGATGTGAATTAAAAGAGTCATACTATGTTAAAGATATGTAGGAAGATGTTATGTATGATGATGATACGGTCTGTTGTGCATACTAGATGTTAATATAACGTTATAAATATGATATATTCATCAGATACTAATATGATTCTGCCCAATATTTTAAAAGTGTTATGCCTAAAGCTATGTTATAAGGTTGGCTAAATAGATCTCCATGAAATCATAAGTTAAATGAATGTTTGGGTTATGCTAGTAAAATGGATAACAATGTCATGCCCAAAAGTTGAATGGAATTGGCTTACATTATTGCTTCTAAAAAATGATGGAAAAATTGGCTAATGAGAATCTCATGAAACTATATTTGAATTAATGTTGGGCTTGTGCCAATAAACTAGCTATGAAGTTATTTCCAAAATTTCTAGGCCAATACTAAATTTACACCAATCTTATGTGCCCAATACAATTCAATGTCAAATTAAGCATGGCCAACAGAACAAAATGAATCCATACTAAGGGTATGTCAATCAATGCGACAAGTCCCAACATACCCTATACTATCTTATATGACTAAAATGTTGGAATGTGAAATGAATAAGCACATCTAAAGTAATTCAATTAATCCATAACTAAGGGCATATCATTCATTGGGAAAACTCCCAACATGCTCTACAAAAATGACATATGAACTCATGAAACTCATTGAAAGAAGTGCTCATCGTCCATAAATGATGATATGAATCTACTATAGTAAGTAAGTAAATTGAATTATAACATAATTAAAGGGGTATAAAGTAAGTAAGCGACAAGAAAGGGGTGTTCAAGGAATTGAGACAAGTCCCACTTCCACCTAAGCTACTATGTTAAAAGAATACTCACGTATGAAGTTGTTAGAATCTGTGAGCTAGTCTCATTAACACCAAAGGATGATATGTAAGGAAAATTCACATTTCATCAATATAAAGTAAGGATGACAAGTCATCAATAGAGTAAGTAAATCTAAATCTGGATTCAAGCCTCCATAATGCTTGAGTCAACACTAAAGATAAAGAAGAAATGAACATTCACGTAAAAAGGGGTGAGTAATTATGAAGAGCAAATATGCTAAATCTAATGAATGTGGTGACAACATGATAAGAGGATAATGTGAAAGATGAGATCATCTCAAATGATCCTAAGTAAATGTTACAAAAACATACTCACCTATGAGAGTGTAAAGCTAAATAAGAGACAAGTCTCTATGAACACTCTAACGAAACTATTGAGATTAGTGTATAATAAATACTAATGATGAGATGAGAAATCATATATTGCGATATGATATCCTCATACTAGAAGTCAGCTTCCATGACGTATGAGTTGAATTTATTAGAACTTTATACTGAACACCGATAGGCTAGCTATGAGCGGTGATGCCTTCTTTCGTGAAGGGCGGAGGTTCACGTAACTCTCATAAGATTATACTGTCTGTCATTCCGGGTATGGGTCTCCTTATATCTCCTAGTCTTTGAACATATACTGCCAATATAGGGATCTACCAGGGTTCAACTCCTTATACACACTAGCATGTTCGGGTCAGTTTGACCGGTGATTCCACCTCTTTTCGGTGTGGGGCAGACACTGGATTTCATGATGCTAACGTGATCTATGACGGTTAAGGTTAAAGTTCTCAAAGGAAGAATGAGTCCAGCCTCAAAGTATGGAAGATAATGAAATGAAACTGACCGAAGGTGTTTTTGCAAAACAATCACGAGGTGAAATCAGATTCAAGTAATAACATTAGGCAATTCTTGGTCATTGCACTTCATGATCCCAATGAGAGTCTTAAACTTCATCCTAGGTATATTTGGTGTTTTACATCAGCCGACAAATGAATGAAATGAATAATGTGAAGTACGAATGGACGAATGAAGTAGACTCTGTGTTTGCTAATAAAGGCCCTCAGGTTGAGGTTCTATATGTTGGGCCCTCACTTGAGATGTCTTAATGCTACATCAACGATTCCAAAGTCTTGAGTATATGAAATGTATAATATATAAAAAATTAAAGTAATGAAATCAATGGCATTATCAATAGAGAATTGCATATGAAAGGTAATGAATATAAAGTGTAAAGAATGACTCACTATAAAGTAGAGATTTCATTCCTTAGTCCTTGGATTACTTACATTGATTCATTGTGGGTATGAGATTATAATGAATCATTGCACTTGTAAGTAAAATATAGGACCAAAATAATTATTGAACTACACATCAAGAAGAAAAAAAAGACTAAAAAATAATCTTAGTGTACAAAGAGGAGCTCTCGTCCTTAGAGGATCAAAAATCTCAAATCTTAGCTCGAGTTGTTTTAAAATTATGTTGATGTTACTAGTGATTTGTAATCATATCGAAAATGAGTTGTGTGCTTTCAATGCATTAAAATACATCATATTCATACCACAATTCACAACTAACGATTTAGGAAAGTATAGAGACTAGGCTTTCCAGAAATAACATGTTGTTTAGGAAGAGCTTTCATTGATCATGCATAGCCTTATGTGTATGTGTGCCTTATGTGTATGTGTGCATACACATATACTTAGTACAAGTGGTGTACTAACCCCTACTATTTACTATTTTATAGATGTGGGTTAACGGACAAATTGACAACTCCTGCAACGGTTTGGACATCAGCGTTTCTCCAGACCATTTGATAGGTCCTCTTCATTTCGAGGATGCTACAGTTTTAGTCTAGCCTTAGTTTTAGAAAAAGCTAGTGGATGTGGTCCCTAGCTTAAATTTCGTACTTTCATTTTGAAGCTTTTGTAATAAGCTCGTGTCTGGCAAACGTATTAATGATATATTCTTATTCTGTTTTGAATTGATTCTTATGATTGATGGTTGTTACACTTATGTTGAGTTTAGTATAGGATGAGTTTATGAAATAACTATATGAAGTCTATGTATACTTCATAAAACTATATGAAGTCTATGTATACTTCGTACGTTTAAAAGTTTTAAATTTTCCGCTAAAATTAACCATATGAATGTGATGAATGCAAAATGAGACTTGTCTGCGACCTCTAAGAGGTCAACGATGCCAGTTGCGATTCGAATTTAAGAATCCGGGTCGTGACAAATACACATCACAACTCTTATCTGATACATATCACAACACTTGATACTATATCATCCGATACAAAATTTTTCAAAGAATTAAGTATTAGATTCATTATGGTAAACATAGTAAGGCAATATTATAGTATTTTCAGTACTGACTAATTGTTACAGAAACATTAATTACATAACCAAAACAATGTATATTTTAAAAATAACTTTGTATCAAACACAAAATAATACACAAATTCACTTTATTATAAATTAACAATAGAAAAAATAGGAAGAATTGAAAAATAAGCGTAACATTTCAATTTATTGAATCATGAATTAGTAAGCTAAAAGTACTTTTTAATGTTAAAATTTGTAACAACGGAAAGAAATGTTACAATTTGATAATTATTAGATCCGAAAACACAAAGTACTCCAAAAAAGTATTGATCTAGATTCTTCTTTTGCGAAGATAGTACAAATTCTTCTATTGAGGCCTACTTGTCATCATTGCACACAACAATTTGTGTTTGATGTTAGATTTTAATCTGAATCTTTCTTCTGCTATTTTTACTTTATCTATTGAGCATTATTTTGTATCTTGGTCGCAAGACAAGTTCTTTCAAAACAAATTTCAGAACTGATCAATCATTTTTGTCCGGCATTGATTCCATTGGACCTACATATTACACTAATACATATCTACAATCGTACCAAATATATTTATTATTTATTGTATCTTTCCAAAAAAATTTACACTTCAAGATACATTATTATAACTTGTTCAACGGATGATATATAATTTTTGTTTATCATGCATATTAGTGTCCCCATAGTTTTACATGTTTTAGATACATATAAAAAATGATACAAAACACATCTATGTATTAGAAAACATATATGCACAACAAAAGTATATTAGGATCTTTACTACTTACTTGAATAATAGATAACCGTATTGTTTATGTTAAAACATATATTATTCTACAACACATAAACATACTGAAATTTAATCCGATAAATTCTTTTTGAACAAATAGCTTCGAGCGAATCTACAAGATAGACGGACTTTTAAGTGAATCTACAAGATAAACAATAGTTATTGTCTTCTACTGTTATCCCAAGTCACATCCAAACTCTCTTAATACTTGGGTGGGCAAATATCGAATAGAAAACTAATCTCTTTTCAAGGTTAGGAGAATTCCTATATATAGAGATTTCTTCCTAATCAAAAAAGGACTCGAAAATCTAGTTTTTTAGATGCCTAGAAAAACCCATATTATTCTTCCTTTTTCTATAGAAATAGGATTATGAGTTCTAGTTTAAAATGGACAATATAGGGACCACATAATTAATTATCGAGGCTTCCTATTATGGAAGTAATTCCAATAGTCAATTTGAATTATTCTTACCATAATAAATTACAAATCATTCCACTAGAAATTCGTAATTACACTTCTCTATTTCGTAATCCCCCATGCTAAGATTTCAGATACTAATCAATAAATTAAATTATTGACGAATTTAACTTAATGATTAATTTCCTTTAGAGCACTACTTAACTTATTTCATGTGTTGGATTCATAAATACTAGCAAGATTTGACACGATGAAAACGTATAAGTTTCTCAAAATGACATATCAATCATTCTCTATAATCAGACATGGATTCCATCAACTAACATATTATTTCACGAATATATATTATTATCATCCAATTTATCACGCAAATTGACCCATCTCAGAATCTCACTTTTTAATAAATCAAAACGATAATTAATTTATACAAATCATAATAGTTATATCAGGATTAAGAATATAAGTATATTTAATAGTTTAGTGAATATGTTTTGCCAGTTAGTCTAAAACAACTATATCTACTTGGTCCCGTTCAATACATACAAAATGTACTAGCACAAGAAGTTGGAACTATATCATTCCCATAATCAGGATAAATTACATATAATCTTGTGCTACAATTGTACCTGATGACATGTTAAATTTCCATTATAGATTGAGAACAAAACACTTATACTTGTAATAATCGATGATTTAACCCTCTGTGTATAAGCTAAAACATTTTACACCAAATCATCTACTATATAAATGAATAGACACCACAAATGAATACATGATCTATTAAAATTGAGTATATATTTATTCTCTAATAAGTATTATTTCTTAACATATGGTTAATAGTATACATTTCAACAATCTCCCGCTTAGACTTTTAACCATCACAATTGTTATAATGTAATATATCTAAATACATGGTTAATAGTACATACCCTAACAATCTTCCACTTAGATATTTAATCTTGAAAATTGTTAGAGTATTATGTACAAACACATTATTAATAGTATATACTCTAAAAATCTCCCACTTAGACTCTTAACTATGCATTTACCACTTTCACATGCATTCCTTTATTTATTATCGAAAGAAAATTTACCAAGCTATTTTCTCATGCAATTTTTTGTAGTAGCGCTTCATCTTAACAAACTGATTTTTTACTAGATCTTGAGAAACTTTATCATGAAACCCTCCAAGAGTTCTATCATAAAAGTTCTCTAAGGCATACAAAACAAATCAATCTTCATTATTATTCTCCCACTACGACTATTATAATCACACTTTCATGTTCTTGAGTTTTGATATTTTCTTCAAAATCATTCGATACTGAAATATTTACAGCTTTTCATGAATTTTTCTTTTAATGTTACTGGGAGATATGAACATCTTTAGTCTTATGACTCTGCTCAGCAGGTTGAGGCTGATAAGGTTAGGGAATAGGAAAAGGAGAGTAAGAAGGCTAGGATTGGAAACTATGACTATTCTTAGTAGAAATCGGGTGGTGAAAATTGCTCATAGAATCAGCAGAAGTTTTCAACTCCAGCCCTTCGTCGGTTAGTGTTCCATCATCCAAGAATAGGTACAACCATAAGGTTAGAGCGCCATGATATAAGTCTTAGGGAACTGTTTCAGGAACCTAGACTTACCCCACTTGTCCTAGATGTGGTAAGAACCATCCGGGCGAGTGTCTCATAGGAAAAGAAGGATGTTTTGGGTGCGGTCAGTATAGTCACAAGTTTAGGGATTGTCCTTTTAGACAGGTTCAAAGAGGTGGTAATGGTAGCGTTTAGTCTACAACTTCATTAGCACCAACAAGTCACCCAACTCAACAGCGTAACTCATCTGGTATAGGTGGCGGTCATCGCCAGAACAAGTTTTATGCTCTTCAGGATCACCAGGATCAGGAAGGTTCTCATGAGATAGTCAGTGGTACGTTACGAGTCTTTGACTTTGATGTTTAATCATTGGGAGATCCAGGGGATACTCTTTCTTTTATAACTCCTTACATAGCAGTCACATTCAGTGTTAGTCCAGAAACACTCTCAAAACCTTTCTCAGTCTCTACTTTTGTCGGTGACCCAATTTTAGCTAAAAGGGTATACCGAAATTGCCCTGTCACAGTCTCTCAGAAAGTCACCTCAACAGATCTTGTAGAGTTAGAAATTGTAGACTTTGATGTCATTCTAGGCATGGATTGGTTAAAATCTTGTTATTTCTCGATCAATTGTAAAGCTAGGATTGTTCATTTTCAGTTTCCAGACGAATCAATCTTAGAATGGTAAAGTATTACCTTAGCGCCTATAGATCGATTCATTTCTTACCATAAGTTCAGAAAGAGATCTCTAAGGGTTATCTCTATCTTCTAGTTTGGGTTAAAAATTCTAGCTCTGAAACCCCAACACTGGAGTCAGTTCCAATAGGCTGTGAGTTTCCAGAATATTTTCAAGAAGATTTTCTCGGAATCCCTCCCCAACTCAGAATGTGCATTGATTATAAACTGTTGAACAAGGTCACAATCAAGAATAAGTATCCCATCCTCAAGATTGATGACTTGTTTGACCAACTTCAGGGTGCTAGTCATTTTTCAAAGATAGACCTCAGATCGGGTTATCATCATCTTAGAGTCAGATATAGTGACATTCCAAAAATATCCTTCCGAACTCGGTATGGTCATTACAAATTTGTAATTATGTCGTTTGGACTAACCAATGCTCCTACAACTTTCATAGATTTGATGAATAGAGTGTTCAAACAGTGCTCGTACTTGTTCGTTATCGTACTTATTGATGATATCCTCATTTACTCTAGGAATGAGGAAGAACATGCAAGTCATTTGAGAATTGTTCTACAGACTCTCAAGGATTGTCAGTTATCGCTAAGTGTAGCAAATGTGAGTTCTGGTTGCCATCCGCTGTTTCCCTTGGTCACATTGTATCTAGACAAGGGATCTGAGTTGATTCACATAACATAGAAGGAGTGAAACAATGGATCTAACCTACCTCTGCTATAGATATAAGAAGTTTCTTAGGTCTAGCAAGGTATTGTAGAAGGTTCATGGAAGGATTCTCATCCATAGCCTCACCATTGACTAGGTTAACTCAAAAGACGGTCAAGTTTCAATGGTGAGATGATTGTGAGAAAAGCATTGAAGAATTGAAAACTAGATGGACTACAACTCCTCTCTTGACTCTACCAGAGGGTTCAGATGGTTATGTGATCTATTCTGATGCATCCAGAGTTGGCCTAGGTTGTGTATTGATGTAGCGATATAAGGTTATAGCATATGCCTCTAGAAAACTTAAGGTTCATGAGAATAACTATCCAACCCATGACCTCGATTTTGCAGCAATGGTGTTTGCACTCATGATATGGAGACAGTACTTGCAAAGTGTTCATGTAGATATGTTCACTGATCATAACAGCCTTCAATATTTGTTCACCCATAAAGAGTTGAATTTTCGCCAGAGGAGATGGCTTGAGTTCGTTAAGGATTATGATATTAGTGTGCATTATCATCCTGCTAAGGCGAACGTAGTAGCAGATGCTCTTAGTAGATTATCTATGGGTTGTGTAGCCCATGTTGAGGAAGAAAGGAAGGACTAGTGAAGGATGTTCACAAGCTTGCTCGCTTAAGAGTTCGCAGTATGAGTATATCAGACAGTGGTGTAACAGTTCAAAATGGGGCAGAATCTTCTTTGGTAATGGAGGATAAGAATAAGCAAGACAGTGATCCAATCTTGCTTGAAATTAAGGGTGCAGTCCACAAACAAAGAGAGGAGGAGGTTTTCTCCCAAGGGTATATGGTGTACTTCGCTAACAGGCTAGATTCTGTGTTCCCGATGTGGGTGAGTTGAGAAAGCATATCCTTACAGAAGCCCATAGCTCCAGATATTTTATTCATCCAGGTGCTACTAAGATGTACCGCGACATACGGGAAGTCTATTGGTGGAATGTCATAAAGAGGGATATAGCAAATTTTGTGAGTAAGAGCCCCAATTGCCAGCAAGTCAAGGTAGAACATCAAAAACCAGGAGGTATGACTGAAGAGATTGATATTCCTTTTTGGAAGTGGTACATGATCAATATGGATTTCATCACAAAGTTACCTCATACTCGCAGACAACATGACTCAATTTGGGTGATAGTTGATAGGATGACTAAGTCTTCTCGCTTTTTTGCGGTAAAGACTACAGATTCGGCAGAGGACTATGCCAAGCTTAACATTAACGAAATTGTGAGGTTGCATGGGGTTCCTTTGTCTTTCATCTCAGATAGAGGTCCTCAGTTTACCTCTCATTTCTGGAAGTCATTTCAAAAGGGGCTTGGTACTCAAGTTAACCTTAGCACAACATTTCATCCACAGACGGATGTACAGACAAAGCGTACCATTCAGATCATAGAGGATTTTTTGAGAGCTTGTGTGATTAATTTCAAGGGTAGTTGGGATGATCACCTTTCTCTGATTGAGTTCGCCTACAACAATAAGTACCATCCCAGTATTCAGATGGCCCTTTATGAAGCTTTGTATGGGCTTAGATGTAGATCACTCGTTGGTTTGTTTGAAGTAGGTGAAACAGCTTTGATATGGCAAGATTCAGTCCTTTATGCTATGGAGAAAGTCAAACTCAATAGAGATAGGCTTAAGACAACCTAAATTCGTCAGAAATCTTATGTAGATGTAAGGAGAATGGAACGAGAGTTCCAAGTTGATCATTGGGTTTTTCTAAAAGTCTCACCTATGAAAGGGGTGATGAGATTTGTCAAGAAATGGAAGCTCATTCCTATATATGTAGGCCCTTAAAAAATATTGAAAAGGGTTGGCAAGGTGGCATATGAGTTAGACTTGCCCGCAGAATTAGAAGCAGTGCATCAGTTCTTCCACATCACTTTCTTGAACAAGTGTGTGGGTGACCCAGCATCTGTAGTGCAATTAGAGAGTGTGGCGGTGAAAGATAGTTTTTGTTATGAGGATGTACCAGTTGAGATTCTTGACCGTCAGGTTAGAAGTTTGAGAAATAAAAAATTTGCTTCAGTCAAGGTTTTGTGGAGGTGTCAGTCCGTAGAGGGAGCAACTTGGGAAGTAGAAACATCCATAAAAACCAAGTATCCTCACCTCTTTCCTTCTAATTCAACCCCATCTTGAGGTAATAGTTCCTCTTCAGTTTTCCAGTCATTCATGCATGAATTAAGTCTTAGAATCATGTTCCCTTAGTTTCACTTGTATTTTAAGCATATTTGAATGTTCTCAAAACACAATCAAGATAGAAAGTCAAATCTCAATGTTAAGTAGTAGGGATTGAAACTCTCTCCCTTCATTTATGCTATTTTAGTCTTCATTCGAGGACGATTGTTCTCAAGGGGGAGATAATGTTACAAATCGTATCCTAGATAGATGAAAATTCTAATTTCCTAGAAGTGCAGATTCCATTTATGGAGGCCACCTACATACCATAGTGAGGACTACGGTCCGTAGACTAGCTCCGTCGATCCTTAGGTAGGACCATGGTCCGTGGACCAGGTCTTTCAATCTTGGTCCACAGAAAACTCAAAGATCCTAAATGACGGCATGTACCTACGGACTGTAGGTGGGACCACGGTTCTTGGACCAGGTCCGTTGATCATGGTCCCTAAGCCCATTCTCTAAACCAAACGTCAAAGGAATAGGACAGACCTTAGGTGGAACCATGGTCTGTGGACCAGTTCCATTGATTATGGTCCATAAACCCACTCTCTAAACCAAACGTCGAAAGAACAACACAAACTGTACGTGCGACCATGGTTCTTGGTCCAAGTCCGTCTATCATGGTCCATGAACCCACTCTCTGAACCAAATGACGAAGGAACCGGACGGATCGTAGATAGCACAATGGTTCGTAAACCAGGTCCGTCGATCTTGGTACACTGACAACGGACAAGACCTATTGACCGTAATTAGGACCACGGTCCGTGGACCAGGCCCGTCTGTCACTCCGACAACAATTAATTTAGGGGTCTTTTTGTCTTTTTCTACTTTTTTTTAACCCTCAGATACGTTGTTTTGACCTTAAATCATTAGATTTTAGTATGTTTAAGCCAAGAAATATAACTAAAAATTACCTAAATCAAATCATTAATCAAAAACAGAGAAAATTAGAAGCAAGAGAAGAGAAAAAGGTCAAGAACCTTAGTTCAAAAATGCAACAAGGTTTTAGTAGTTCCAGCCCCAAAATCTAAATATTTCTCCGTGGATTTCATCACCAAGGATGTGGGATTTCACTAGTGGGTTATTTTCACCCATTGGGTACCTAGTTTTCAGTCATATTCTTTATTCCCATATCTTGATCAGACCGAGGTTTCTAGAACTTCAACAGAACTTCATGAATTAATTAGTTATTTGTTCCAAATCAGATTTCCATGTTATTATTCACTTTATTGCATGAATTTCAAAACCATTGCTATGTGTTTCCTTAGTTCTTGAATTTTATATGATAGATCAGATATTTTAGTTATTCATTTATACATGCCTAAAGTATTAATGCATCAGTATCATATTAAATGTTGTATTCTCAATATGCATGTTTACTTTTGATCTATCCAGTATTTATAGAAACTCAGTCATAATAAGTTAATTACATAATTCATTGGGAGAAGCGTAAGAGCGAGTTGGACTAGGGTTCAGAAAACCCAATTAGTCCGAGAAGTACTAGCCAAATAGGTTATAAGTTCCTTTTATTGGCAATCAGTTTAGTGATCGCGCCAGCATTCCTTTATACCTTTGACATGGTGTATTAGTTCCTCTTAATGGGGCGTGTACATCGAACTCCACATTTAGATCCTGTGGTTTTATTATCGGTTATTAGGAGCTCCCGCAGTTCAGTCAAACTCTCTTGCATTGATCTTTTATCAGTATTTCAGTATTCAGTTTCAGCATGTTATAAATTGGTCATTGCATTCAGGTAGCTCAGAATTCAGTATTTCATGTTTAGATTATTATACTTGCTCTTGCGCTTGTTCAGTTATGTCTTATTTCAGCTTTACTCTGTCCTACATGGTCAGTAACTTCAAGTACTAACACATACGTGCACTACATCTTTTCGTGATGTAGGTTCAGGTTCTCAGCATTCAGATCGCACATAGATCGACTCCCGATCTCTAGATCAGTAGATTCAGTGTTGAGTCCTCATTCTTCGAGGACAATAGTCATGAGTTCATTTTAGTCTTTTAGTCTTTTATTTTCATTTTTTGCTAGACTTATTTGAGGATTTTCCCAGTATTTCTAGTCGAGTAGAGGCTTATTTCAGGCATAGTTAGTTTCAGCTTAGTATTGACTTTCAAATTTCTTGTATTAAACTCATCACTATTTAAAATATTTCAGTTATATTATATGGGTATTCTCCATCTTTTAATTAGAGTATGATTTAGCTTCCGCAAAATTTTATTCTTTTTAATATGCTCATGATCATGCAAGCAAGGTTAGATTGGGATCACTTGTGGTCCTAGTTTTCGTGTCTGCGTCTTGGAGGTAGTTTGGGCCGTGACAATTACCCCAATTAATGATGGGTATTTTGGTCATATCCTTACCCCTTTAGCTTAAAACATGTTGTAGTAATAAGTTAGGTGTCCAAACTGATTTGGGTCAGTTTTAACAATCTTAAATTACAATTAGGATTTTAGGAGAGAATTCAAGAAAAGAAAATAAATGAAATGGAGGAAAAATCAAGATTTCTTGCGAATCGAGGATTTATTTCGCCAAATCATAGTACGTAATTTTTCATTGTGTTGGGTTTGTTAACCCACAAAACAATATATAAATTTCATACGTAATTTTAATCTTGATATTGAATGAGTTGAGTTCTTAAGGTTTTGTTCTTCTTGCTTTGTTTATGAAGTTTGATGAATTTTTAGGTGAAGATTTCGATTGTTGATGGTGGTTCTTCAGGAAAAGAGAGTATATTCTTGTCAACTTGTATTGGGTAATTCAATCAAAGGAAAATTTTGAGGGAAACAATCTATTCTAGGCGAATTAGAGTCAGAAAATGAGAAACAAAATTAGTCATGTTTTCTTGGAAAGGGGCTGGCTTGTCGTGCCAGCTTTGAGCCAGAAAGTTCCCTGTGAAATTCAAGGGTTGGATCCTAACGCCACTCAGTTTTCCATGGGCTCCTGCCTCGACCTATTTTCAGTAGTTTGATTCTTCTAAGTTCCTTTAAAGTATGCGTTCCATTCTTCCTGATTCTAACTACTCTAAAAGACATCTAAACTATAATATCTCGTAATTTGAAATAAATAAATGATAATCTAAGAAAACAAGAATAATCATTTTTGGAAATAAATATGGAAATCTGAAAATTTTCCAGCTTTTAAAAGTGAGATTTAGTCATTTTCAAACGGCCATAACATCTTTCTCAAGAGATTTTAGGGTGAGTTCTTTATATGTATGGAAAACTCTTGGAAATATCTTTCAAAAAGTGCCGAGTTTGCAAAATTTCGAGGTCGTAAGAGAGAAATATGACTTTCGGAAGAGGGTTGTTGGATTGATGAAAGTCTAATCCGGATTTCAGTAAGGGCAACATTTTCTTTTCACCCTAGGATTTCCCAATTTGTTTTAAGGGTTATTTCGGGGTAAAAAACAAGTCGTTAATTCAGTTTCACAAAAATTAAGAACGCTTAGGGTTGGGTAGAAAAGAGAAAAGAAGAGAAAGATAAAGAATGATCCAAGAACGCCAAGATCGTTGCATGGATTTTGTCGGGGGTTATTTATCTCTCGTAGATTTGATTCATTGTTCCAGAATGTTTTTGTGTTTAATCTATTGGGTAATGACTTATTTAGTGATATTAAGTATTTGATGTGGTATCTATTGAAGATTGGGAGGTTTAGAATTGAAATCGGAGAAGAGAAGCCATAATACCCATCTTATAGACCCTGCCGCACTGTGCCAGCCAGAGAGCCTGAGGATAGCCTCTGTCCCCCAGGATCTGGGACTTTGCGCCTCTTAGAGCGCCAAGGCCACCTGGGGACCCCGTACTTTTCCTATCTTTTCATTCATGTTCCTAAGTGATGTACATATCATTTCTAGTTCAACACTCTATAGTACATCTAAACATCATGAAATCATCCATAAACATGATCATTATCCTTGATTCCTTAATGCAATTCAAGGGAAGCTAAGAACAAGGTCAAAGTAGTTCTGAGTCATCTTTCAAATTTAAGAAGTCAAAGTAAGTTCTTAAACTTTTCAAAGAATATTAAACAACCATTTTAACTTTGTTTTAAATATCAAGTTACAAGTTGAGAAAAGAGTAAAGAGTGGAGTTAAAATATCAAATTCTATAAGGGAACTAAGTATTCCCTAGTTATTAAGTTTCAAGTGAAGTAAAGAGTAAGAGTTGAGTTCATCTCCCAAAAACTATAAGAAAACTAAGTATTTCCTAAAGGTTTATAAATGTTTTCACATTTGAGTTAAGAGGAAACTAAGAGTTCCAAAAGAGCTTTGAGTAAGAAAAGGAATATTGGTTCTAAGAGGTCTTTTGAAGCTAAAACGAGTTCAACAAATTATCTCAACCCAGAGGAAGGAGGTTTTGCGAAAAGCATGAGCTAATGTATATTTTGAGAGTATTATCGAGCACCGGTGTGAGGATGAGAGTTGATATTAATTCAAGTATTTATGTAAATCATCAAACCATCATGGGTGTTAATGAGTCATACTTTTTAGATCATCACGTAAGTTAAGCTAGTGTATCGACTAAGTTAAGTAAGGTCCTATACCGATGGAAAGGTATAGGATGGTCCTCGACAACGTGAAGTAAAATGTTATATCATCACTTAGTCTCAAGTGATGGTTGTCGGTTAGAGAATCTTCCACAAAGGTTATGTTACTTTCATATATAAGTAAAGTTGAGTTTGTTATTGCATTTCATTACCGAACTAAGTTGTTTTATGGTTTTACAAGCTTTATATATATCACATGTGCTTAAATTGCTATATACATACTTTTAGTTGAGCATAATCTTTATTTGAGCAGAGCCAAGGTAAGTTCGTCTTAGTTCCCTCAAGCTAAGTGATGTCTAGCATTCCAACTCGCATACTCATAAATTCAATATACTGATGCCAGTTGCGCTGAATCATTTTATGATGCAGACGCAGGTAACTTGGATCAGCATGCAACACATCGTTGAGCACTCCAGAGTTAGTTGGTGAGCCTCCTCGCATTCTAGAGGACATCCTTTTTAATGCTTTACTATTTTAGTTCATTAGGATGGTCTAGAGTCTGTTCCAACTTCCACATCAGCCAGTTTAGAGGCTTCGTAGACAATTAGTAGTTCAGTTCTGGAATCTCTTTTATTTTATCATTTAATATGTTCAAATGTTAAGACTTAAGTTCCATCTTAAATAAGACAGTTATCTAAGTTATTTGAAGAGAATTCTTTTAATTCATTATCAGAGAAATGTATAGTATGCCACTGAGCTATGTAAGATAGGCCGAAGGGTTCGCTCACGGCCATCAGTGGTAATCGCGTGTCAGTCCAGCCCAGGGTGTAGGCTCGGGGCTTCACAAACATAGTATTAGAGCATATAGTTCAAGATTCCTAGGGAGTCTATGAAGACGGGTCTGTAAAAGGTCTTAGTCATTTGTGTGAAGCGTGCCACATCTATGATTAGGAGGTTACAACATTTAGGAATTCCTCACTTCTTTCATACTCATTTCGTGTGTTAGAGATTATCCCTAAAAGTTTCCCTCTAATTCGGGCTTACGCGTGTTTCAGATACCAATGCCTTCACAAAGAGAAGTAAGAGATCGCTCGCTAGGAGAATTTTTGAAGCTCACGAATAGTAGTTACCTAATGCACTGATGTGGAACCCCAATGAGAGGTTACCAACACCAAATTCCGGGAAGCTATCCAAATGTTAAGTTAAGTAGTAAACAACCAAGGGGGAAACTGAGAGAAGCTCAACAAGAAAGGTTTTACACATCGAGGGTTCGTGATTTTCTGAGAACCAATCCTCCCAGCTACACTGGATCAAGCACTATTGAGGATCCGGAGAACTTTGTGGAAGAATTGAAGAAAGCATTAAATGTAATGCACGTTGTTAATGCTGAGAGAGTTGAATTAGTTGCATAACAAATAAAGAGTGTTGCTAGAACTTCGTTCTACCAAAGGAAGGAGGGCCGAGTTGAGGATGCACCACCTTAAAGTTTGGCTTTTTGCAAAGAAGCCTTCTTGGGGGAGGTCCTTTCCTCGAGAACTAATGGAATCAAAGGAAAGGGAGTTCCTCACATTGAAACACGACTCTATGAGTGTTCATAAGTATGGGTTGAAGTTCACCTAACTGTCTCGACCTCAATTTCATAAATCAAAGGGGCATGCACCATCATATGCTAGTGCACCTGCTCCTAGAAATAGAGGTGAGTATGATGGCCAGAATTCGCAGAATTTCAAGGCTAGGCCAATCTTGTCCCAAGGTAGTGTGACACAAGTTGGTCTCCTTCATGTGGTACATGTGGTAGAAGCAACCTCGCTAAATGTCATGATGGCCAGACAGGTATCTTCAAGTGTGGCCAAGAGGGTCACTTCATGAGAGAGTTTCTAAGAATAAGCAAAGTGGTGGAAATCCGGTACTACAACAAATTTGATTATTAGGGATAAATAATTTTGTCATTATAAATCATATTTCGTCACTAAAAATCGTGTATGATGAAAAATAATTCGTCACTCAGTCATCACTAAATATATTGTATTAACTACTAAAATATAAATCATCTCAAAATGCTTAAATATTTGTGACAAATTTATTTGTTGTAAAAAGTATATTTTTTGTAGTTAATAGTATGCTTTTTCACTGAAAAGGTTATTACTACCAACAAAATTATATTTTCGCTAATTATTACTTCAATAAGTGACGAAATCAATTGTCTCTAAATTTATATATATTTCCTCGTTGAACGAAATATAATTTCATTACTCATGACTATAGTTTATATACAAAAAAATATTTTGTTCCTAAATGTGTGTGTGTGTGTGTGTGTGTGTGTGTGTGTGTATATCTTTTTTCAACCCTGGCTAGAAGCTCACACTTTATGCTTCCTTGGGGAATCGTACTCAGAACGTTAAGGTTGAAAGTGAAGAGTGCTTACCATCAGACCAACTTTGTCTTCTTATTCATTTTTGTTTTATTTTGTACTTGATTCACTTCTTTGAAATTTATACTCAAACACAAATGCATGAAATTTATCACTCGCTTTTCATTCAAATGTACATCATATTTGAAGTAAACCGTGTATTTTCTTAAATATGTTTAAATATATTCAGTACAATTTTGTCATTTTATTTATTTATATTTGTAAATTTTTAATATTATTCAGTACAATAATAAATATATTTAAAATTTAACTTTTGATTTTACTAAAATAAAAATGAATAATTGGTTGAAGTTGAACATAGATACCAATAACTCTAGTACTTCATCATAATATATTTGAAATCCTCGTTAGTTCATTTCTTTTATTTGTGTTTTTTATTTTTTAGTTTATTCAATTTTCACATTGATGAAAAAAATTAATAGAAATTCATGAAATATATTGTACCTTTGCAAAGTCTAAGTTTGTAATTCGATGTTATCTTTGTATAGTTACTCTACGTACATATGTGTATTTACTATTATATATGTACATATTTATATACAAAAGCAAATGTATTGACTTACTCTATGTAGTTTATCAATCACAAATAAATAGACATGTACAAAACTTAGCACAATGACTTGAAATTGTTTTTATCGTGCTTATCAATGAATGTATATCAAATAAAAAATAAAAGTGCTAAACAAACAAATATTAATGATCTAGTGGTAGAAACGTGCCCACTTACCATACCTTTAACCTGAATTGTATTTTTCAAACGATGCATTTTATAATTGTGTATTTAAGAAAATTAATGCATTGAACTTTTTCGTACTTATAAAATTTACCAATTTTATTGGTTTTAATATTTTCACTTGCCAATTAACGAATAGACTCTGTCTACTTCTTATGAAGCACTTGTATTATTCTTGTAATTCGTCACTTGTAATTATGAACAATGGTAGAAAAAAAATTGAATTTAGCTATGAATTTTTTTTCGTAGCAAATAGTTTAATTATTCACAAAAAATTTTAAGTCGTCACTATTTAACACCTTGCATATTTTGTGACAATTTTTGTGGTTTCAATAAATCATTGATTGATTATAGACAATTAAATATTTGTCCCCAATTATTTATATTATTAGTAACAAAATAAATGTCATAATTAAATATAAATTTTCATATCTAAAATTTATAAAATTCAGCTACGAACTCTAATTTGTCAATATTATAACATATTTTTTTAGATGAAATTTTTTTGGCGTCCAAAATTTAATAAATTATAAGACAAAAAATATTTTATCATGAATTAGATACATTATTATTGATGAAACAATTTGTCACTGATTAGTTTAAATTTCAGATGAACACTACTTTAAAAATGACGTCATCTAATTTTTTGGTGGAAAACTTCAGTGGACAAAACGTTGCTACGGATTTTTATGTTTCATCAATAAAAGAATGTGTCTCCTATATTTAAGCACGAAAGGTAAATTTTGTCACTAAAAGCATATAATTAGTGAAGAATTTGATGTCGTAGTTTGTCATAAATTACATACACTATTAATGACGAAATAATGTGTCACCAATAACTTTAAATTCATGACTAACACTACTTAACAAATGACGCCAAATAATTTTTTGGTGAAAAACATTAATGGACAGAAATTTGCTACGAATTCTTATATTTCGTCCCTAAAAGTATGTGTCTTATATATTTAAGCACAAAAAGTAAATTTTGTCACTAAAAGCGATTAATTAGTGACGAATTTGATGTCGTAGCTAATAATTTTGTAGCTATATATCATATTTTCTGTAATGCGAGCAATATAACTCAATCTTCATTAGTTGCTCCACCAGACAGGGCTGCACGTAGAGCCACTTATGGTACTGGCGGAGGGGAAAACTGTCTCTATGCAATCACTAGCCGCCAAGAGCAACAGAACTCTCCACATGTTGTCACGGGTATGATCAAAGTATTTACTTTTGGTATTTATGCTTTGTTATACCCAAGAAAAAGTTTGTTCTTCGTAAGTCCTTATGTCGCAAACTAGTTTCAAATTCTTCCTGAAAAAATTTGGGAACCCTTCTCTGTTTCTACACCTGTTGGGGAGTCTATTCTCGCGGTAAGAGTTTATTGTGATCATCCTGTTTCCATCAATCACAAGAATACCATGACTGATCTAGTAGAGTTAGACATGGTAAATTTTTATGTCATTTTAGGTATGGACTGACTTCATGCCTTATATGCGTCAATAGATTATAGAACTCTAGTTAGAAAGTTCCAGATTCCTAATGAGCCAGTCATAGAGTGGACTAGTAGTTCAGCAGTGCCTAAGAGTCGTTTCATTTAGTACATAATGGCGTGAAAGTTAGTCTCATAGGGGTGTATCTATCACTTAGTCAAAGTTAAGAACTCGAGTGTTAAGGTACCTTCCCTTCAGTAAGTTCCAATAGTCAGTAAGCTTGTAAAAGTTTTGTTATGATGATCCACCCAGAGTCCTTCCTGAATGAGAAATACACTTTGGCATAAACATCATTCTAGATACTCGTCCTATCTCTATTTCACCGTAGAGAATGTCACCAGCAGAGTTAAAAGACTTGAAGAACAATTGAAATATCTGTTAGATAAAGGTTTCATTCTACCAAGTGTCTCACCTTGGGCGCTCCGGTCTTGTTTGTAAGGAAGAAAGATGGTTCTCTTAGTATGTGTATTGATTACCGCCAATTGAATAAGGTGACTATCAAGAATAAATATCCTCTTCCAAAGATAGATGATCTTCTCGGCCAACTCCAGGGGATTCATGCTTTTTGAAAATCAATCTCAGATTAGATTACCATTAGTTTAAAGTTAGGGAATGTGAAATTCGAAAGACAAATTTTAGAACAAGATATGAGCATTACGAATTTCTGGTTATGACCTTTGGTTTGACAAATGGAACTGTAGCATTCATTGATCTTATAAACGGAGTATTTAAGCCTTATTTCGATCTATTTATCATCATCTCAGGGTATTTCTTCAAACATTGAAAGATAAGGAGCTATATGTCAAGTTCTCCAAGTTTGAGTTTTCTCTTATGTCTGATGCATTCTTGGGCCATATTATTTCTAATAATGGGATTAAAGTTGACACTCATAATGTAGAAATAGTTCAGAGTTAGCCTAGACCAACATCTCCAACAGATATAAGGAGTTTTTTCTTTGGTTTGGTTTGTTATTATAGGAGATTTGTTGAAGGGTTTTCATCTATGTCGTTTCCTTTGACCGAGCTAACTCAGAAGAGAGTCAAGTTTCAATGGTCTGAAGCTTGTGAGAAAAGCTTTCAGGAGTTGAAAAAAAGATTGACTACCATTATTATTTTGATCTTACCATAGGGTACTCAAGATTTTGTGGTGTATTATGATGCATCAAGAGTTGGTTTGGGCTGTGTGTTGATGAAGAATGACAAAGTTATAGCTTATACCTCTAGAAATTTGAAGGTCATGAGAATAATTATTCAACTCATGATTTAGAATTGGCTGCAGTAGTATTTGCTTTGAAGATATGGACCCACTACTTGTATGGTGTACATTTTGACATATTCACTGACCACAAGAGCCTTCAATATGTGTTCACTGAGAAAGAACTCAATCTGATATAAAGGAAGCGCTTGGAAATACTCAAGGATTATGACATGAGTATTTTATGCCACCTAGGTAAGGCCAATGTGGTTGATGATGCCTTAACCAGGTTGTCTATGGGAAGTACTTCCTATGTTGAAGAGGAAAGAGGGAGTTAGCAAAAGATGTGCACAGACTTACACGTTTGGGGGTGATATAATTCCACAGAAGGAGGCATAGTGGTGACAAATTGGGCTGAGTCATCATTAGTGTCAGAGGTTAAAGGGAAGCAAGACCCAGACCCCATATTTCTTGACTTCAAGGTGAACGTTCATAAGCAAAGAGTATTGGTGTTTGAACAAGAGGGAGATGGTTTGCTAAAGTATCAAGTTAGATTTGTGTACCAAGGGTGGATGAACTCCAAGAAAGGATCATAAAGAAAGCTCATATCTCAAGATACTCCATCCATCCGGGTTCCAGCAAGATGTACCACGACTTTAGAGAAATATATTGGTGGAAGACATGAAGAAAGATATTATTGAGTTTGTTGCCAAGTGACCAAATTGCCTGCAAGTGAAAGTAGAACACCAAAGACTTGGAGGTTTTGCTCAGAATATAGAGCTGATGGAATGGAAGTGGGAGATGATTAATATGGACTTCATCACAGGATTTCAAAGATTTTGAAGGCAACATGATTCTATTTGGATGATTGTTGATAGAATGAATAAATCAGCCCATTTCATGCTGGTAAATACTACCTATTCGGCAAAGGATGATGCTATGTTGTACCTTAACGAATTGGTAAGACTCCATGTAGTTCTAGTCTCTAATATTTTAGATAGAGGTTCACAATTTACTATATATTTCTGGAAATCTTTCCAAAAAGTTTTGGGTTTAAAGGTGAACTTGAGCACTATATTTCAAACTCAGACAGCTGAGCAAGTAGAGTATACTATCCAGACCTTAGAAGATATGTTGAGAGATTGTGGATATACTTCATGGGAAATTAGGATGATCACATACCTCTCATTGAGTTTTCTTATAACAATAGTTACTATTCCAACATCCACATGGCTCCATATGAAGCTCCTTATGGTAGAAGATGTCAATCTCCTATTGGGTGGTTCGAAGTTAGTGAAGCAGGGTTGATAAGAATAGATCTAGTTCACAAAGCTATGGAGAATGTGAAAGTGATTCAACAAAGATTGAAGACGACACAAAGTTGCCAATAGTCCTACACAAATGTTAGGAGAAGGCCATTAAAGTTTGAGGTGGATGATTAGGAGTATCTTAAATTTTCACCAATGAAAAGAGTTACGAGGTTTTGTAAGAAGGGGAAACTTAGTCCTTAGTATACTGGACCCTATAGAATCTCCAAGAGAGTGGTCAATGTGGCTTATGAGTTGGAGTTACCTCAAGAGTTAGCAGTGGTGCATCCGGAATTCCAAATTTCTATGCTGAAGAAGTTCTTGGATGATCCTTTATTGATAGTACCAACAGAGAGTATTGATATTAAGGATAACTTATCCTATGAAGAAGTTCCGATTCAGATTTTGGATCGTCATGTTTACAAGTTTAGGACGAAGGAAGTTGCTTCAGTCAAGGTCCTTTGGAGGAACCAATTCATTGAGGAAGCGACTTGGGAAGCTGAGGAGCAATATGAAAAAGAAATATCTACATCTTTTTGAATACAAAGATAATGTGAATCAAGGTGTTAAATTCTCTTCCTTCCACTTTATTAGATTAAGCGTAAGTATGTTATTATTTGATTTGGTGTTGAGTGCTGAAGTGATGTTACAACTCTTAGCTTAGTTAAAGAATTCTCATTTGAGGACGAATGTTCACAAAGGGGGAGGGGGGGGCATTGTAACATCTTTTAACTTGAAATAACTAAAAAATAAGCTAAGAAACCAAGAATAATCATTTGTGGAAATAAATAGGGAAATCTGGAAAATTTCCAGCTATTTAATGTGAGTTTTGGTCAGTTTCAAATTATTATAACTTCAATCTCAGGAAATGTTAGGGTTAGATATTTATATTGATGGATAAATCTTGGAAATATCTTTCCTGCGGTGCGAAGTTTGTGAATTTAAAGGTTGTATGAGGGATATATGACTTTCGGAAGTAGGGTTGTTGGTCTGAGGAAAGTCCAATCCGGATTTCAGTAAGAGAAAAAGTTGTATTTTCACCCTAGTATTTCCTAATTCGTTTTATGGGTTATTTAGGGGTAAAAACAAAGTCCTAATTCATTTTAACAAAAATTTTGAAAACTTAGGGTTGGGTAGAAAAAAGAGAAAAGAAGGGGAAGATTAAGAATTGTCCAAGAATGCCAAGATCATTGCATGGATTTCATCGGGGATGATGCCTATCGAAGTATGTGAGATCATTTAGTGTTGGGTCCTTTCACCCATACCCCCAATTTGATTCAATTCATAAAGTTAGAGTTTACTGAATGATGAGCATGGAAGTTCTTGACGAAAAATTGTGAAATTCTTGTGGATTGAATTGTAGTTTATCTCGTGTAGATTTGATTCATGTTTCCGGACTGTTTTTGGGTTTGATCTATTGGTTAATGAGGTATTTATTGATCCCAAGTGTTTGAAGTGGGATACATGGATGTTTAGGAGGTTTAGAATCGAAAATTGGAGAGCTAAACTCAGAAAACCCGTCTAATAGGCCCTGGGGCGCCGCGCCTACTAGATCCCCTCAAGACATACTGTGTCAGTCAAGCCGTGGTGTGCCGCACCAAAAAAAAAATCTCATGAGGAAAGCCTTTGTCCGTCAGGCTCTGTTGCACCGCGCCTCTCAAAGGGCCAAGGCCACCTGGTTACCCGTTCTTTCCCTCTCTATTCGTACTTGTTCCTAAGTGATGTACCTATCATTCCTAGTTTATTCCAACACTCTAAAGTATATATAAACATAATGAAATCATCCATAAAAATGAGATCATTATCCTTGAATGTATAATCCAATCTAAGGGAAGCTAAGAACAAGGTATCACGATCAGAATCTAGACCCCAGACAAGACCGGCGTGATTGACCTCTCCGAAGCCGCAGACAGGCCTACATACGTCATTCTTACTTCATCTAGGTTAATTTTAGCAGAAAATTTGAAACTTTTTGTTTTTTAACATGCTTACTAAACATTCTACTACATACGTAATTGTTCACAATAAACCATCTAACATTAAGATCATTAAATGAAAGAAACAGTTTATTATAAAGATAAAGATGTACTTGCCAAATGGCACCAATACAATGTCTAAAAAAATGAGAAAGAAATGCTAGTGGAACATAATCCACAAGATCAATCCTACAACTAAGCTAGAGTGTAAATGGGAAAGCATCCTCAAAAGCATGAGGGACTATTAAGTCCGGATGAATGCTCGACGTCCGGATAACTGCAGTGTTGAACCTGTAGCTCTAGCATCCACCTATGCCTGCACCTAAAAGTTTAGAGTTGTATAGGTTTAGTACGCACTTGTAGTAAGTATGGGTATATGCAAGCACACACCAAGGACATGCATTATTAAGATTATCTCTTTCCTAACAACATTATTATAGAAGGTCAAGTTAGTAGACTTGCAAAACTGAGATTAGGAAAGCGAGTGAGCTTTCCAAATTTGAATTAGGAAAGTTTATGAGCTTTCCAAATTTGGATTAGGAAAGTTATGCCATGAGAGTAACATGCATCATCATACTTAAAATTTTGCACACAGCACACAACAGCGTACACATATCAGATATCATAATTCCTATAACACATAACGTTGTTCATATAATTCATTCGTATGGCATGAGACCTTAGAATCATAGACTTGACATTAAGACTTACCAAAAATGAGGGCTCAATATATGGGACCTCAACTAGAGAGTCTGCTTTAGGGAACACAGAGTCTGCTTCATTCATTCATACGTACTTCATTTCATTTCATTCATGGGCCAGTGAAAAGACCACCTATACCTAGGATATAGTTTAAGACTTTCATCGAGTTCGTTCTGCAATGACCAACAATTACCTAATGTCATTACTTGAATCTAACTCACCTCTTGATTATTCTATCCTAACAGCTTTGGTATCATTCGTTTCATTATGTGCATCATTTGAGGCTGGCCTCATTTATTCATTGGAACTTTAACTTTAACCGATATAGATGTAAGCATCATCAAAATCTAGTGTCATGAAACCCCACACTGAAAAGAGGTGGAATCACTGGCCAAAATGAACCAAAACATGCTAGCGTACATGGGAATTGAATCCCGCCATAACCCCATATTGGCAGTATAGGTTCGAAGACAAGGATATATAAGGAGACCCATAGACGGCATGCCGGACAGTCCCATCTCATGAGATTTACTTGAACCTCCGCCCTTCCCGAAAGAAGGTATCACCGCTCATAGCTAGTCTATCAATGATCAGTATAAAATTCCATTCCATGCAACTCATACATCCTTGAAGTTGGCTTCTAGTATGAGGACATCATATCTCAATAGATGATTTCTCATCTCATTATTAATATTAAGTGTGTTAATCTCAATACTTTCATTAGAGTGTTTATAGATTCTGGTCTCTTCATTAACTTTACACTCTCATAGGTGAGTACGTTTTGGTAACATTTACTTAGGCTCATTTGAGATTGCTCTCATCTTTTACATTAGCCTCATATCATGTTGTCACAACATTCATCAAAATTAGCACATTTGCTCTTCATAATTACTCACCCCTTTTTATTCATTTCATCATATGCCAATGAACTTGGCCATTTAATCTGTTTTACACTCTTACTTAACCCTTCCAGGGTTATATCATTTTATTACATACATCTTAGGTTCACTTATTTTTAAATGTATGCTAGACTTATGGGTCTATACATACAAGCCATGAGGTTTCATTCATAGTTCGTTAAAGTGATTCACATCTTCCTAAATTTATGTAGTATAAGACTTATGCATCTTGTATGTATGCAAAGATCTCGATTTCAATCTAAGTAGGCATCATTATTCTTGAAGATTTAATTCACGTATGACTTATGCATCTTTACAGAATTTGGGCAAGGGAACCCAATTTGGAATCCCTTAGACAACACTTACATTTTTTCATTTATTGTATTTGGCTCCACATAACATTGGGACCCTAAATCGAGCCCCCACATCAATGTTTCCTCTTTATTTTTCTCCTTGGAATTACCTCTTACTTGGTCGAGGGGTTGTGCGATAAAACCCCCACATCCCCTTTTTCTTTTTTTCTCTTTCTCCTTGTCTATTTTCAGTTGACTATGAGGTTGTGGGATCAAAACCCCATAGCCTCTCTTTATTGTTATTTTATTCTCCTCCTTGAATCTGCCTAAGAGGTCGTGGGTTCGATTCCCACACGTCTCCCCCTTTATTTTTGTTTTATTCTCCTCCTTAAATCTGCCTAAGAGATCGTGGTTTCGATTCCCACACGCCTCCCCTTTTATTTTTCTTTTATACACCTCCTTTATCTTCCTAAGAGGTCGTGGGTTTGATTCCCACACGCCTCCCCTTTTAGTTTTCTTTTATTCTCCTCCTTAATATGCCTAGGAGGTCGTGGGTTCGATTCCCACACGGCTCCCCCTTTATTTTTCTTTTATTCTCCTCCTTAAATATGATTGAGAGGTGGTGGGATCGAATCCCACTCCTATCATTTCTTATTTTTTCTTTTAAGTTACATTTCCAGCCAATACCATGGTTCGAATCCCCTTCACCACATTTCTTTTTAAATCTTTATTTTCATGATTTTTAACATGGTGAGGTTACAGGTTCAATCCTCCATGACATCACCTGTTTTACTTTAATTTTTTCAACAATTTGAACCCTCTTTGCTGACAAAAATTCATCACTAGAAGCTGGAAATTTTCTTTTATTTTTTCAGCATCCTTTCATCAAGTTACACCTTAGTTCTTAGGGGAATTTCATAGTGCATTTAGAACGTTTTAGGTGCGTTTTCTTGGATTCGTTTAGACAAGAGATTATCCCTCAAATCAGCCACATATCAACTCATATGAACATCACGTTTACATAAACATGTGTACATGAAATATAAAGAACTATCATGCCATTTAAAGTTCTAAACCATAATAAATAACCACGGCAACACACACATAGGCACGTAGTTACATTTTCGGAAACATAACCATAAGTCACATAGTTCCAAACATACATATAAACACATAATCATTACGAAAACACATTTCATCCCTAGTTTTCTACCAGCAAACATAACTAACCTATGATTCAATGGGAGCTAGTGACAAGGACATGCAACGGGGAACAATCCTAGTTTTGGAATAGATTCGTCTGAACCTTAGGGGGTCTCTTGGGAAAGAGACCAAGAGAGAAGCGAACCCATACCATTTTGACGTTCAAACCTCGACTTTCTGCCCAAAGAAATACTCCAAACACACGTCAAACACCAAAAGTTCAACACCAAACTCGACGGAAAACCTTCTTTTTGCATACGTGATATATGAACGTTTGTTTGTCTTATAAAAATCGATGTTTTGATGTTTTGATGATAGACAAGAATATAAAAATTGATGTTTTGATGATAGACAAGAAATGCAAAATTGTAGTAGCAAATTGACGCAGCAAAGCAGCCAAAGCGATATAATAAGGATTACAGTAGCAAAATGATGCAGCCACGTAGTCAAGAAATAGAGTTATTTGTCAAAGCCAAAAATAATATATTGAAGGTATAAGTTGATACAAATAATGAAACCTTAAATATATTATTAAGGAAGGAAGTTGTATATAATAAGGATTGTACTATAAAAGGTAATTTTTGTTTAAATACAATTTCCTTACCTTATCTGATAAGGATTCAAGGCAAAAGAAAACTCTATAAGAAGAGGACAATCGCAGATGAAGAAGATCACGACTTCACATAGAGAGAAAAGTGAGAATTATTCATCGAGTAGAAGTCTTCAAGATCGATAGGTTTGCTAAGTTTAAAAAATTCTTGAGTGAGAAAGTTTTGAATGTGTAAAACTATCTTCTTGTTTCGTTCTTGATTGTAAGTTACGATTTATTGTACAAGGAGTGGGTTTGGCTTCTTGTAGGGTTGAGTTTCAGTGAGGGTTGTAACAAAAGGTGGGTTTGGCCTTTTGGAGAGTAGAAGTAATCGATTGTAGTCAATCGAGAGAGGTAGTAGTGGTAAGGCTTTTTGATTATTGAGTTGTAATCACAAAATCTTATAGTTGAATTAATAAAACGAGGTTTTTCCTTCCTTGAGTGAGGAAGGTTTTTAATTTAATAAGTGTTTGTGTCTTTACTTAAAAGCAACTTACAAGAACCTGGTTCTTGTTCTAGGGGATAGGTTTCTACAATTGGTATCAGAGAAGGTCTTTTTGATAAAAGATTCACACCTTGAAAAGACTCAATGGCAGCACCACCTACCCTACAAGAGGGAGCTTTACAAACACGACCACCACTGTTCAATGGCAAATATGGATGGTGGAAAAATTGTATGATGGACCATCTTATTGGCGAAAACCCTGATCTATGGGGAGTAATTCTAGATGGACCAACTAACCTATGAAAACTGCAACTGGTGGAATCACCAAAATCCCAATGGAAAGAAAAGAATGGAATGCTGAAGACAAGCTCGCAATCCAAAACAATGCCAAAGCCAAGAAAATTTTGATCAGTGGCATAGTACCAGACGAATACAATCGAATCTCGTCTTGTCAAGATGCCAAAGCCATATGGAAAACACTACAAACCGCTCATGAAGGAACAACGCAAGTCAAGAAGTCCAAAATTGATAACTTGAACAGGCAATATGAGCTGTTCAGGATGGCAGAAGGGGAGACTATACAAGACATGCACACCAGGTTCACTTCCATCATCAATGAGATGTACTCCTTTGGAGAGATAGTTCCTAATGAAAAGGCAGTAAGGAAACTCTTGAGTGTCCTTCCTGAAACTTGGGAAAGCAAAGTCGAGGCTATCACTGAAGCCCGCGACCTAGATTCACTGACCATGGATGAGTTAATTGGTAATCTCATCACATACGAACTCAAGAAAAACCAAGAAAAGGAAATTGGAGGGAAAAGGAAGGAAAGGAACCTGGTTCTAAAGGCTACTGCATCAGATGATTTTGAAGATGAAAATATTGCCCTCATAACCAAAAGGTTCACCAGAATGCTAAAGAGAGGACAGGCCTTTCAAAAGAAAACTCCTCAAAAACCATCTGAAAACTCTAAAGACCAAGTTTGTCATAAGTGTGGGAGCCCGGACCACTTCATCAAATTCTGTCCACTTTGGGCTTTAGAGCAGAAAAAGGCAAACTCTGAGAAGGGCAAATACATCAAGAAAGATAAGTTTGTCCCCTCAAACAGAAAAATGACAACTCAAGAGGCAGATATCTCAATGAAAAGGGCCTTTGCAGCAATGGGGAATTCATCTGATGAAGAATCTGAGGGTGATGAGACAGAAAACAAGTCCCTTCTTGCACTAGAACAAGAAGATGATTATGACTTTCTTGCTCTTGTAGCAGTGGAAACCAAGGAAGAAAAGGAAACCTGCAGATCACAAGAAACCATACTAGCACTCATGGCTGGATCAGATTCTGAAGAGGATAAAGAAGAAGAAGATATGAATGGAAAGGTTAGTCTTCATCACATACAAGACAATCTAAACTCATACTCAAAAAGGGAGCTAGAATCCTTACTCTACACTCTCATTGATGAATATAAAACCATATACTCAAAAGGGGAATTGATAATGGAAGACTATGCATCACTAAGAGAAGAAAACAAGAATCTTGAAAAACAAAATCTTCATCTTTTATACAAGAATACTGAACTAAGTAAAAACCTAGACTTGGTAACTAAAAGGAATGAAGCACTCTCCAAATAGCTTCTTGTGACTAAAACTGAAGCTTAAAATGGAATGAGATGGACCAGGTCCTCCATATTTCTTGACAACATTCACAAGAATCGTACATCTAAGAGACATGGGATAGGTTTTGATAGAACTAGCTCTCAAGTAAAAAACCCCAACATAGATTGTCGATGCATGCACTGTGGGCTGGTAGGGCATAAAAGTCATGATTGTCAAAGAAAACAAACTGCTCATAACAAAAACTTGAAATCTTTGAGAAAACCTCATCATGAGAAAACCAATGAGCAAAAACAAATTCCTACAGTCAAATCTCTTCCTAGATGGGCCAGAAAAAATCTTATTCATCCATTCTCTAAGCATAAATCAAAGTGAATTTGGGTACCAAAATCTAATCCCTAAAATTAAACTGCAGGGATCAGTGAAGAGGAAACAACAACAATGGTACTTGGATAGTGCATGTTCCAGACACATGACTGGAGATAAAAGAAGCTTCCTCTCACTCAAGAACATCAAAGGAGGACACGTTGCCTTTGGGAATGGAAAAAGTGGTGAAATTCAGGGAATTGGAAAGGTTGGATCAATGGATACTCATGCAATTGAGAACGTATACTATGTGAATGGCCTACAACATAATCTATTGAGCGTATCTCAAATATGCGATAAAGGAAACAATGTTCTCTTTACAGAAAAGGAATGCAGAGTAACAAACTCAGTGACTGGGAACCTGGTTCTACTAGGTAAGAGACACAAGAATGTGTACAAAGCCAAGATTGTTGACTCCAAGGAAGATACTCTTAAATGTCTAAGTGCAGTCTCTGATTGCTCCATGCTATGGCACAAAAGAATGGGACACATTAGCATGACAACTATAAACAAACTCATATCTAAAGACCTGGTTAGGGGACTGCCAACCAAAAGTTTCAGGGACAACCAAGTATGTGGAACCTGCATTCAAGGAAAACAGGTTAGATCATCCTTCAAACCAAAGTTGACAGTGAGTACTACCAAGCCACTAGAACTGCTCCACATGGATTTGTGTAGACCAATGCGTGTACAAAGCAGAGGTGGAAAAAGATATGTGTTTGTAATAGTTTATGACTATTCAAGATTCACTTGGACATTGTTTCTTGCAACAAAGGATGAGACATTCACTATGTTTGAAATCTTTGCAAAGCTGGTTCAGAAAAAATTCAACAAAGAAATAATTAGCATCAGATCTGATCATGGGCTGGAGTTTGAGAACTCACAATTCCTACAATTTTGTACTAAAAATGGGATTGATCATAACTTCTCAGCACCTAGAACACCACAACAAAATGGTGTAGTTGAGAGGAAAAATAGAACACTGGAAGATATTGCAAGAACAATGTTAATCTCAAGCAAACTTCAAAAATTCTATTGGGCTGAAGCAGTGAACACAGGATGCTATCTAATAAACAGATGTATGATCAGATCAGTGTTAAACAAAACACCATATGAGCTGCTAAAAGGAAGAAAACCAAATTTAGCACATCTTAGGTCCTTTGGGTGTGTATGCTTTATACACAACAATGACAAGGACAATTTGGGAAAATTTGATGCCAAGAGTGATGAAGGAATTCTTCTGGGCTACTCGTCACAAAGCAAAGCCTACAAGGTACTGAATAAAAGAAAAAACCATGTAGAAGAAAGTGTTCATGTTGTCTTTAATGAAAATAGCAGTGAAGTTGAAGGAAATTCAAAGGATGAATAGACTGAGGGAACCTGCTCCAAGCCATCAGAACCAAAAATAAGGGGAGAAGAATCTATACCCTCTCATAAAACACCAGAAATAGGAGATAAGTCTACTAATGAAACTGGTTCTTCTGCACCTCAAGAGCCAGTAAACATCCCAACTCACAGTTGGAAACATCAAAGCTCTGACCCTTTGCAAAACATTCTTATTCCTCTTAACTCAAGCATCTCTACAAGATCCAAATTACGTAGCATGTGTGCATTCTCTGCATATGTGTCCCTGATTGAGCCAAAAAATATAAAGGAAGCACTACTAGACTCTGATTGGATTAGTGCCATGCAAGAAGAACTCAATCAGTTTGAAAGAAGCAGAGTATGGAACCTGGTTCCAAAACCTCAAAACAGGACGGTAATAGGAACAAGGTGGGTGTTTAGAAACAAGCTCGATGAGCAAGGTCAAATACTACGCAACAAAGCTAGGCTAGTTGTACAGGGATACAAACAAGAAGAAGGTATAGACTGCGATGAAACCTTTGCACCAGTAGCAAGAATTGCGGCAATCAGAATATTGGTCGCATATGCTGCTCACATGGAGTTTAAACTCTACCAAATGGATGTCAAAAGTGTCTTCTTAAATGGTTATCTGCAAGAAGAGGTGTATGTGAAACAACCCCCAGGTTTTGAGAATACCATGTATCCTGATCATGTATATAAACTAGACAAAGCACTCTATGGGCTAAAACAAGCACCTAGAGCATGGTATGATCGATTGTCCACTTTTCTTCTCACACATGGATACACAAGAGGAAAAATTGATAATACACTGTTTCTTCGAAAACAAGGTGAAGATCTGTTCATAGTCCAAGTATATGTAGATGATATTATATTTGGAGGAACCAATGACTCACTGGGAGTAGAATTTGCTCAACTAATGAATAGTGAATTCGACATGAGTATGATGGGAGAGTTAGACTTCTTTTTAGGACTCCAAATTAAGCAAACTCCAGTTGGAACATCAATGCATCAACAAAAGTACATCAAGGAGTTACTGAAGAAGTATGATATGAATGAAGCTAAGTCAAATGACATACCTATTGGGACAACAACAAAGCTTGATAAAGATGAACCAGGTTCACCAGTAAATGACACTAAATATAGAGGTATGATTGGATCACTCCTATACCTTACTGCCAGTAGACCTGATATAGTGTTCAGTGTTTGTCTATGTGCACGGTTTCAGTCCTGTCCCAAGGAATCACATCTAAAAGTTGTCAAAAGAATCCTGAGATATTTAAAAGGCACAATGAACCTGGTTCTCTGGTATCCAACTGGTGACTCTTTTGATTTAAAAAGATTTGCTGACGCAGATTATGCAGGACATATAGTTGATAGAAAAAGTACCTCTGGGATGGCACACTTTTTAGGACCATGTTTAATATCTTGGGCAACTAGAAAACAAAATTCAGTGGCTCTATCTACTGCGGAGGCTGAGTATGTTGCAGCTGCTTCATGTTGTGCCCAACTTCTTTGGATAAAACAGCAGCTTAAAGATTTTGGCATAGAAACAGGTTGTATTCCTATTCTATGTGATAATACAAATGCTATGAACATGGCCAAAAACCCAGTTCAACACAAACGCACCAAACACATAGATGTTAGACATCACTTCCTTCGTGATAATGTTGAAAAAGGAAACATAGTAATGAAGTTCTGCAAAACTGAGGATCAAGTTGCTGATATTTTCTCCAAGGCACTAGGAAGAGAATCATTTCAGAAAAATAGACTTGAGTTAGGGCTCATCTTTTTAGATTGAATTTTGTCCAACCAAGTTCTAAGGAGATATGAACCAGGTTCAGTCAAGTTGGTTCTACAACTGCTTTACACTTAGCAGTCAAAAATAAAAAAAATTAAAAAAAGGGGGAAAACAATTTCGTCTTCTCTCTCCTATGTCACGTCTCTGAAAAGTAGGTGCAACCGTCAAAGCACACGTCTCCTCGATGTCAATCCCCCATAATTACTCAAACCCCTCGAATACAACATCAAAATCGTTCCCAATAAAGCACTCTCTCTAAACAAGCAACCAACTTTTTCTCATCTTCATTTTACAGAAAAATCCTTTCCATCACCCTGGTTAATCCACTCGTTGCTTACTCAGATGACGAAAATTCATCTGACAGTGCATCTTCTCAGGGGGAAGAGAACCCCGTCATTGATACTGTGCTTAATCAAGGGGAAGAAAGCCAACTCCTAACCAAACCATCTATATCCTCACCCAAATCAGATCCGTCTACATCTCCACCACCAAAAGTTACATCTCCACCATCACCAGTTAAAGAAACATCTCCACCTCCAGTTGCAGAGCCTCTACCACCACCCGTCATAGAATCACCATCACCACCAGTCCAAGAAACCCCATTATCACCAAGTCCAGAAACTCCCATAACCACTGTCCCAAAAAACCCCTCTTCTTCCCCATCTCACAAAACCACTCCTCAAAATCCACCACCATCTCCACACTCTCCAATCAATGATGATATTCTTTTGAGCACACTTCACCCTAAAAAACCAAGACGGCCAAGAAAACACATTGTAGTCAAACTGGTTCGTCCACACAGGCCAGTAATTTGGAGCGCGAATGTGGTCAAACCAACTGATGGTGCAACATCTAGTGTGAAGCGTCGTCGTCTGGGTAAGTCTCCTGTTCACTCATCCGTTTCTCCAATGATTCTTGATTCTGAAACTGATGATGTCTCTGAGGGTAAACATTCTGAAACCCCTCAGTCAAAATCAAAATCTGCAAAAAGAAATGTGGATAAATTTCTCAAAGTGGGAAAGAAAAAGTATTTTCAAACCAAAACAGTGCTTAGGGGTAGAACCTTTCACCCTGATATACTATCAATGGACATAGTCAAGCAGGTTTGTGAGTTACTAAGGTTTCAGGGGTGGGAGGAGTTATTTCTTGAAC
>NC_028648.1:43584345-43644517 GCF_001406875.1 Solanum pennellii | reverse complement strand
TCTAATGTGAAGGGAGTTGACATTGTTTTTGATGCAACTAAACTTGGGGAAATCTTGCATATACCATCTGTGGGTATTAATGAGTATCATTGGGGTTTTGATGAACATTCTAGCTTGCCAGCTAAATTCTCTCAAGGTAGAGTCAATTCTAGGGCACATACTGTTTAAAAGGGCATTATGAGATCATTGCATAAGCTTCTCTTTGAGATAGTACATAAGGTGATACTGCCTAGAGGTCACCAACGTCACATTTCCTCCATAAGAGACATGGGACTTATGAATGCTCTTGAGTGGAAAGAACGCATTGACTGTCCCACACTGATCATTAAACATCTTTCTAGAATTGTTGATCCTAAACTAGGTTCTCATCAATTAGCTTTTGGAAATCTGTTAACTAGAGTGTTTGATGCATTTGAAGTACCATTGGGAGAAGGCAGGATTTTGACTCGTGCAGATATGTTTACTCAAACCATTCTTACTGATTGTGGCATTCCCATGGAGTCGGAGCAGGTTGCAAATGCTTCTCCACGTACGTCTGGTCCTGTTGCTCAGTTACTCAGGGAACTCAAAGTGGCTGAAGAAAAATATGCCACTCTTGAAATGGAAAACCAGAATTTACGTGCTGAACTTCATACTTCAAATGCTGAGATTCAAAGGTTGAAAGATCAGTTGGTGCAGCAGCAGCTTGCTAACAATGCAAGGGTTGACAGAGTTCTAGATATGCTTGCTTCTGCCTCAACCAAGCCTAGTCAAACTTCAACTTGAGAAGCATCTTGTTTGAACCTGGTTCTTTTGGTTGTTTAACTCTGTGTTTTTACTCTTCTTTTTGTTGCTAGAACATTTTATTGTGCTCAACTGGCTGAGCTTCAATTGTTGCTGTGGATGTTATTTGGTTTTGTTTAGCTGCTATTGGACTCTTTTTGATTTGTCAAAAGGGGGAAGATTATTTGCATCACACAGATAGATTTGTCTTCATCAAAAAGGGGGAATATGATAGAATAGATAATTCTACTACAAGAATATAAAAATCGATGTTTTGATGATAGACAAGAAATGCAAAATTGTAGTAGCCAATTGACGCAGCAAAGCAGCCAAAGCGATATAATAAGGATTACAGTAGCAAAATGTTGCCGCCACGTAGTCAAGAAATAGAGTTATTTGTCAAAGCCAAAAATAATATATTGAAGGTATAAGTTGATACAAATAAGGAAACCTTAAATATATTATTAAGGAAGGAAGTTGTATATAATAAGGATTGGACTATAAAAGGTAATCCTTGTTTAACTACAATTTCCTTACCTTATCTGATAAGGATCAAGGCAAAAGAAAGCTCTATAAGAAGAGGACAATCGCAGATGAAGAAGATCACGACTTCACATAGAGAGAAAAGTGAGAATTCTTCATCGAGTAGAAGTCTTCAAGATCGATAGGTTTGCTAAGTTTAAAAAATTCTTGTGTGAGAAAGTTTTGAACGTGTAAAACTATCTTCTTGTTTCGTTCTTGATTGTAAGTTACGATTTATTGTACAAAGGAGTGGGTTTGGCTTCTTGTAGGGTTAAGTTCCAGTGAGGGTTGTAACAAAAGGTGGGTTTTGACCTTTTGGAGAGTAGAAGTAATCGATTGTAGTCAATCGAGAGAGGTAGTAGTGGTAAGGCTTTTTGATTATTGAGTTGTAATCACAAAATCTTATAGTTGAATTAATAAAACGAGGTTTTTCCTTCCTTGAGTGAGGAAGGTTTTTAATTTAATAAGTGTTTGTGTATTTACTTTAAAGCAACTTACAAGAACCTGGTTCTTGTTCTACGGGATAGGTTTCTACACATACATATAAACACATAATCATTAAGAAAACACATTTCATCCCTAGTTTTCTACCAGCAAACATAACTAACCTATGATTCAATGGGAGCTAGTGACAAGGACATGCAACGGGGAACAATCCTAGTTTTTGGAATAGATTCGTCTGAACCTTAGGGGGTCTCTTGGGAAAGAGACCAAGAGAGAAGCGAACCCATACCTTTTTGACGTTCAAACCTTGACTTTCTACCCAAATAACTACTCCAAACACACGTCTAACACCAAAAGTTCAACACCAAACTCGACGGAAAACCTTCTTTTTGCATACATGATAGATTAACGTTTGTTTGTCTTATATTTTCGTGTGAGTTCTTCAAGTGTGAAGAACTTTGGTTTACCTACTTTTTTTGTAGTTATTTTAGCAGAGAAAACTTGAATGAGAGTGATAGAGACGTGAGAGAAGAGTTTTCTTACGCTTTGGAGTCTAGTTTCGGACTTAGTCAAATAAGGTTTTATTTAATTATTAAAAATGTGATTTCATTTTATTTTAAATCAGATAATAACTAATAAATATAAATTAATTACATTTATTTACCAACTTAAATTAAAAACAATTTAATTCATTGCTTCCACCTAGGTTCGAACCCGGATGGGGCAAGACTTCACTTCAAGAGCCCAATTTCGGCCCTCTCTCCCCAAAATGCCCCTACACCTTATTAATTAAATAATGAATTATATATTTAGGGTAATTACGATACAACCCTTAGCCAGGAAAAATATCATTTTACCCTCCAAACCTTATATTTCCTCTTTTTAAGATCGGTAAAGACTCATTTTAGTAAATCATCGTATTTGAGAGTCCTACATGGTTGGAACCAACCTTTTCTAAATCTTCTAACTCCCCAAGTTAGTTGGCTTGGATGTAGGGAGGGTTCCGAGGTCTTGTTCTACGAGCAGCAATCTGTGTGAACCCGGTCTAATCGTTGGCATACTAGATACATTAAGCATTACTTAGCATATCCATTTTAGGGTTGTTACACAAGGTAAAAGAAAATATGAGTCATGATTTAAAGTTAAGAAGTAATTAAAATAATTTCATAGAGTTTTGAAAGAGTCTTAACCAATCATTTTAACTTTGTTTTAAGTCTCAAGTTATACGTTGAGCAAAGAGTAAAGAGCTGAGTTAAAATCTCAAAAGCTGTAAGGGAACTAAGTATTCCCTAGGATTTAAGTTTCAAGTGAGGTAAAGTGTAAGTGTTAAGTTCATCTCTAAAAAACCAAGACGGCCAAGAAAACACATTGTAGTCAAACAGGTTCGTCCACACAGGCCAGTAATTCGGAGCGCGAATGTGGTCAAACCAACTGATGGTGCAACATCTAGTGTGAAGCGTCGTCGTCTGGGTAAGTCTCCTGTTCACTCATCCGTTTCTCCAATGATTCTTGATTCTGAAACTGATGATGTCTCTGAGGGTAAACATTCTGAAACCCCTCAGTCAAAATCAAAATCTGCAAAAAGAAATGTGGCTAAATTTCTCAAAGTGGGAAAGAAAAAGTATTTTCAAACCAAAACAGTGCTTAGGGGTTGAACCTTTCACCCTGATATACTATCAATGGACATAGTCAAGCAGGTTTGTGAGTTACTAAGGTTTCAGGGGTGGGAGGAGTTATTTCTTGAACCTAATCTGATTTATGAACAAGAAGTGGTAGATTTCTATACAAATTTGGTAATCTTGGAAGGAGATGTAGTATCATCTAATGTGAAGGGAGTTGACATTGTTTTTGATGCAACTAAACTTGGGGAAATCTTGCATATACCATCTGTGGGTATTAATGAGTATCATTGGGGTTTTGATGAACATTCTAGCTTGCCAGCTAAATTCTCTCAAGGTAGAGTCAATTCTAGGGCACATACTGTTTAAAAGGGCATTATGAGATCATTGCATAAGCTTCTCTTTGAGATAGTACATAACGTGATACTGCCTAGAGGTCACCAACGTCACATTTCCTCCATAAGAGACATGGGACGTATGAATGCTCTTGAGTGCAAAGAACGCATTGACTGTCCCACACTGATCATCAAACATCTTTCTAGAATTGTTGATCCTAAACTAGGTTCTCATCAATTAGCTTTTGGAAATCTGTTAACTAGAGTGTTTGATGCATTTGAAGTACCATTGGGAGAAGGCAGGATTTTGACTCGTGCAGATATGTTTACTCAAACCATTCTTGCTGATTGTGGCATTCCCATGGAGTCGGAGCAGGTTGCAAATGCTTCTCCACGTACGTCTGGTCCTGTTGCTCAGTTACTCAGGGAACTCAAAGTGGCTGAAGAAAAATATGCCACTCTTGAAATGGAAAACCAGAATTTATGTGCTGAACTGCATACTTCAAATGCTGAGATTCAGAGGTTGAAAGATCAGTTGGTGCAGCAGCAGCTTGCTAACAATGCAAGGGTTGACAGAGTTCTAGATATGCTTGCTTCTGCCTCAACCAAGCCTAGTCAAACTTCAACTTGAGAAGCATCTTGTTTGAACCTGGTTCTTTTGGTTGTTTAACTCTGTGTTTTTACTCTTCTTTTTGTTGCTAGAACATTTTATTGTGCTCAACTGGCTGAGCTTCAATTGTTGCTGTGGATGTTATTTGGTTTTGTTTAGCTGCTATTGGACTCTTTTTGATTTGTCAAAAGGGGGAAGATTATTTGCATCACACAGATAGATTTGTCTTCATCAAAAAGGGGGAATATGGTAGAATAGATAATTCTACTACAAGAATATAAAAATCGATGTTTTGATGATAGACAAGAAATGCAAAATTGTAGTAGCCAATTGACGCAGCAAAGCAGCCAAAGCGATATAATAAGGATTACAGTAGCAAAATGATGCAGCCACGTAGTCAAGAAATAGAGTTATTTGTCAAAGCCAAAAATAATATATTGAAGGTATAAGTTGATACAAATAAGGAAACCTTAAATATATTATTAAGGAAGGAAGTTGTATATAATAAGGATTGTACTATATAAGGTAATCCTTGTTTAACTACAATTTCCTTACCTTATCTGATAAGGATTCAAGGCAAAAGAAAGCTCTATAAGAAGAGGACAATCGCAGATGAAGAAGATCACGACTTCACATAGAGAGAAAAGTGAGAATTCTTCATCGAGTAGAAGTCTTCAAGATCGATAGGTTTGCTAAGTTTAAAAAATTCTTGTGTGAGAAAGTTTTGAACGTGTAAAACTATCTTCTTGTTTCGTTCTTGATTGTAAGTTACGATTTATTGTACAAAGGAGTGGGTTTGGCTTCTTGTAGGGTTAAGTTCCAGTGAGGGTTGTAACAAAAGGTGGGTTTTGACCTTTTGGAGAGTAGAAGTAATCGATTGTAGTCAATCGAGAGAGGTAGTAGTGGTAAGGCTTTTTGATTATTGAGTTGTAATCACAAAATCTTATAGTTGAATTAATAAAACGAGGTTTTTCCTTCCTTGAGTGAGGAAGGTTTTTAATTTAATAAGTGTTTGTGTATTTACTTTAAAGCAACTTACAAGAACCTGGTTCTTGTTCTACGGGATAGGTTTCTACACATACATATAAACACATAATCATTAAGAAAACACATTTCATCCCTAGTTTTCTACCAGCAAACATAACTAACCTATGATTCAATGGGAGCTAGTGACAAGGACATGCAACGGGGAACAATCCTAGTTTTTGGAATAGATTCGTCTGAACCTTAGGGGGTCTCTTGGGAAAGAGACCAAGAGAGAAGCGAACCCATACCTTTTTGACGTTCAAACCTTGACTTTCTACCCAAATAACTACTCCAAACACACGTCTAACACCAAAAGTTCAACACCAAACTCGACGGAAAACCTTCTTTTTGCATACATGATAGATTAACGTTTGTTTGTCTTATATTTTCGTGTGAGTTCTTCAAGTGTGAAGAACTTTGGTTTACCTACTTTTTTTGTAGTTATTTTAGCAGAGAAAACTTGAATGAGAGTGATAGAGACGTGAGAGAAGAGTTTTCTTACGCTTTGGAGTCTAGTTTCGGACTTAGTCAAATAAGGTTTTATTTAATTATTAAAAATGTGATTTCATTTTATTTTAAATCAGATAATAACTAATAAATATAAATTAATTACATTTATTTACCAACTTAAATTAAAAACAATTTAATTCATTGCTTCCACCTAGGTTCGAACCCGGATGGGGCAAGACTTCACTTCAAGAGCCCAATTTCGGCCCTCTCTCCCCAAAATGCCCCTACACCTTATTAATTAAATAATGAATTATATATTTAGGGTAATTACGATACAACCCTTAGCCAGGAAAAATATCATTTTACCCTCCAAACCTTATATTTCCTCTTTTTAAGATCGGTAAAGACTCATTTTAGTAAATCATCGTATTTGAGAGTCCTACATGGTTGGAACCAACCTTTTCTAAATCAACTAACTCCCCAAGTTAGTTGGCTTGGATGTAGAGAGGGTTCCGAGGTCTTGTTCTACGAGCAGCAATCTGTGTGAACCCGGTCTAATCGTTGGCATACTAGATACATTAAGCATTACTTAGCATATCCATTTTTAGGGTTGTTACACAAGGTAAAAGAAAATATGAGTCATGATTTAAAGTTAAGAAGTAATTAAAATAATTTCATAGAGTTTTGAAAGAGTCTTAACCAATCATTTTAACTTTGTTTTAAGTCTCAAGTTATACGTTGAGCAAAGAGTAAAGAGTTGAGTTAAAATCTCAAAAGCTGTAAGGGAACTAAGTATTCCCTAGGATTTAAGTTTCAAGTGAGGTAAAGTGTAAGAGTTAAGTTCATCTCTAAAAAACTTTAAAAGAACTAAGTATTCCCTAAAAGTTTATATATGTTTGACATTTGAGTTTAGAGGAAACTAAGAGTTCCAAAACAGTTTTGAGTAAGAAATGGAATATTTATTCCAAGAGGGATTTAAAGCTAAAACAAGTTTAGCAAATTATCTCAACCCAAAGGAAGGAAATTTTGCTAAAAGCATGAGCTAAAGTGTACTTTGGGAGTAGTATAGAGCACCGATATGGGGATGCGAGTTCATATTAACTTAAGTCTCCATGTAAACCATGAAGCCATCATGGTTATTAACAGGTCATACTTTATAGATGATCACGTAAGTCAAGCTAGTGGATCCACTAAGTTGAGAAAGTTCCTATACCGATGGCAAGGTATAGCATGATCCTCGGCAGCATGAGGTAAAACATTATATCATCACTTAGGATCAAGTGATGATTGTCGGTTATAGAAAATCCCACAAAAGTTATATTACTTTCATATATAAGTAATGTTGAGTTTGTTACAGCATTTCATTAACGAACTAAGTTGTTTTATGGTTTTACAAGATTTACATATCCATAATGTGTTTAAATTTCTTTATATACATACTTTGAGTTGAACATATTCTTGAGTTGAACAGACCCAAGGTAAGTACATCTTATTCCCGTCTAGCATAAGTCGTTGTATAGTATTCCAACTCACATACTCGTACATTTAATGTACTGATGCCAGTTGGCTTGCATTGTTTTATGATGCAGACACAAGTAACTAGGATTATCACGCAGCACATCGTTTATCCCATAGAACACTCTAGAGTTAGTTGGTGAGTCTCCTCTCATTCCTAAAGACATCATTTTTATTGCTTTACTAGTTTAGTTCATTAGGATGTTGTAGGGTCTGTCCCAACATCCATCTCAGTCAGTTTAGAGACTTCGTAGATAGTCAGTAATTCAGTTTTGGAGTCTCTTTTATTTTATAATTTCATATGTTCAAATGTTGAGACTTACGTGTCATTTTGGCAAAGGCAGCTATCTAAGTTTTTTTATAAGAGTACTTTTATTTCTATATATGAGATGAGTATAGTCTTCCGTTGAGTTAAGTACGCCAAGACTAGGCTTCACTCAAGGACAACAATGGTCACCGAGTGCCATTCCCACCCTGGATGTAGGCTCGGAGCATTACATAAATATTGAAAAATCCTTCATAACATTGATTATAACCATTGAATTCATAATTCAAATCCAAGGTAAAGTTATGAGTAAATTCTTGAGATTTCTTTCAAGTCATTTGAGAAGACTTCTGTAAACTTTTTAAACTTGTTTTTATGACTTTAGTTCTTGAGTATGGGGATGAGTAAAGTTGAGTTTCATTTTTCAAAATGATTATATGGGATCTAAGTATTCCCAAGAGTAAAGGTTTTCACATTTAAAATGAGAAGGAAACTTTGATTGCCAAATGAGTTCATGAAGAGTTTTAAGTATAATCTCTTTTAAGAGAATCTTTTGAGTAATAATCTGAAATTTTGAGGATTATGAAATATTTTTATATATATGAAATGGGTATATTTTTTGGAGTAGTGTTGACCACTAATATGTGGATGAGTTCATACAACTCAAATTCCTGATAAACCAAGTAGCCAACGTAGGTAGAAAGCGTCATACTTTTTAGATAATTCCTTATTGGTTTTTAAGCATAACTTAGTGGATGCACTTAGTTAAGGAGTTCTTATACTCTTGCAAGGTATAGGACAGTTGTGGCAGCGCGGTCGAGATGTTATATAATCATACATCTCATAGTGATGGTTGTCGCTTAGAGAATCTCCCAAATTGAGTGATGTTGTATTTTTATATATAAATTGACTTGTAATCTACTATTTAAAAGCTTATATATAGAGTGTATCATTGTCATTGATATTATATTAAAATGAGTTGAGGTTGAATTGAGATGAGGCGAGTATGTTTCTCTAGTTTCAGTACAAGCTTATGTCATATTTTTTCATTTCCCTTACACGCTCGTACATTCAATGTATTGATGCCATTTGGACTGCATGGTTTCATGATGCAAATACAGGTAATCAAGATCAACAACTAATTTTCGTTGATCCATTTGAGTTCCAGCTTGATTTGGTGAGCCTCCTTGCTTTTGAGAGGGTTTCACATTGAGTTTACACATTTCTTTTTATTATCAGGATGTCGTGGGAATTTCCGGATGTCCATCTTAGTTAATAGAGGCTTCATAGACAATAGAGCTTTAAGAAATCTATTTCACTTTAATTGTTGATGTTCTAGACTTGAGTTGCCTCTTGTAGCCACTGAATTTTTATTAAAAATATTCTGAGTATCAATTTTGAGAATTTTTATATAGTTTTACTTCTGAGTTCATATGTTGTTGAGTAAATCTTCCACTCAGAGATAAGCAAGGTTAAGGGTTAACTTGGGGCCAACAATGTTTCTTAAGTGTCAGTCACAACCAGGGTGTAGGCTCGACGCATGAGAAACTTGGTATTATAGCACCAATTTCAATAGTCATAGGGTGTCTTTGAAGTCGTGTTTGTTGATTCCATATTTTCAGTGTAAAGCGCGCAACATCTATATTTTGAAGGCTGAAACATTTAGGAACTATCTCAGTTACTTCACATTCCACTACACCATTTTCGGCGTACAGCAACACCACGTAAGTGTAGCCTAAACTAGCAAAAACTGTGGCCTTTGATAAAAGGCTACACTTTTGGACATTCAGCAACACTTTTTAGGGGCTGCCCAAAAGAAGCGTAACCTTTGACATTAGGCAACACTTTTTAAATGTTGCCATCTTTGGCTACACTTAGAAAGCGTAGCCAAATAGGTATAAGGGCACGCTTTGAAGACGTGCATTAGCAACACCTATTTTTTGTTAGACTACACTTAAAAGCGTTGCCTTTTCAGATTTATTGGTCACACTTAAAAAGTGTTGCCTTTTATTGGTCATCTATGCAACACTTTCAAAGTGTAACTTTTTATCTACCTAGAGCAACACTTACAAAGTGTAACTTCAACATTTATAAGCCTACATGTAGCACAAATATATATAATATATTTACATACATACAAGTGACCTAAAACACAAAATGAACTAATTAATCATTAAATTGAAGCTATATATTTCAAATAAACTTCGAGAAATATTCATGTACAACCAAAAGATAGTATGTGTTGTGTACATACCCATACTTATACATCAATATTCTAAATGTGTACACAATAAATCAAATATGTATTTAAACTTTTACAATAGTTCAAAAACACTTCATCATCCACTTCAAATTTGATCACCTCCACTTCCCTACACAAATAAGATATTGGCAGTTATATAGAAGAGGTAAGAAGTTCAGATTGCAACAATATAGAGAGGCAAGAAATCCAGCAGTTACAGAAAACATTAACAACAAATCTGCAGATTGCAGATTCCATACCATGCCAATGTTCTATACAAATGCCAAAAAAACAGTGAAACAAAAGAAGCAAGACCTTAGCTCAATTTAAACCAAATACATTAACAACAACTAAAGAGAGACAAGTCCAGATGAGCCCTTTGAGTTGAGCCCTTATGCTTGAGGATTATTTCTCATATATTTTCTGAAGGAACAACTAACATTACAACAATCAATTTATTATTTTCTTTCGCTAATAAATCAAGTTTCAGTTAAAGAGAATTTGAAGAGGGCGGAGAGAGCAACCAAGCAGACTTATATAGAGTAAATTGGTTACCTGCTTATGGTAGCTAATATGTTCCACGCAGCCTGCAAATGTTCTCAATCCATATGTTTTATAATGAGTACAACAACAAAAATGAGTTTCCATAGCAAGGAGAAATGTGAAAGCATTTTAAGTATTTTTCTGACATGCGTACGAGCGTCTCTTTATGTAAGCTACCTGTGATAATGCCTGCAGAAAAACAAATATGATCACAAACCAATAAAGGATCATATATAGCAATTCCATACTGGCATTTTCATCCAAGTATTCTAAACCAAATGATTGTAAATACTACTAGATACACTATATGCAAATGGAAGCAAGGACTCCAACAATTCATATCAAATCATGTTTGCATTTTTTTGGTGGAACCTTTCAAACACAGGACCTCACATTTCACCAATCAGTAAGTTACAAGTTAAAAATCATAGGCATACTAGCTCAAAGATCCATTTCTAATTGCAACGCACCAAGCTTATTTTCTTCACCTGTACGGTTCTAAAGATGGGCTGAGTAGGTTGCTTCCCTGTAGGAACATCGACTGGAGCAGCAGGAACAGTAGCTGCTGGTTGAAGCAGCTACTCTTCTAATTCTTCAAGTTCTGCCTCCAATTCATCTTGCAACAACAACATGCCAAAACTGACATTCATTTTGATGGTGCAACACATTATTGAATCAGTATGATGGTATAATTGCTTCCGTACATCATCACTGATAGCTTGAGAATTCACTTGTAGCATTTCTCCACCAGTATGATTCCTGAAATACATTAAATCAATAAAACCAGGTACAGAAACAAGGGAAAATGTTAAAAGTGTTCCATGAGTACATCAGGTTGCGAGTTAAGGGATGGGTTGTTCGACATTTCATAATAGAAGGGTGCAAATGAATCAGAGTGGCCTCAGCTTTGAATATAAATGGAGAATCATTCATTAATACTATGCTACACACACGAAAATATTTATCTGCATACATCAGGACTCACAAATTCACAAATTGGTGGTACAAACTCAGATAACTATGAATTATTATTGCAAAGACCATAAAAGTTAGAACCCATACTTATAGCTCCTGCAAATTCATCTCCCCAAAGTGACAGTTTACGGTGAGCCAGGGAAAGATTTTGGTGTCAACTGCGAGCAGAGTTGAGAGGGTGCAATAGCCATAGCAACTCTCTGAACAGAGCCGACAATGCTTCATACATATTTGCGAGCCATAGCAGTGATATTTTCTCGATAGTTATTATAAAAAACAAACTGGAATGCAATTGTCAAGACTGAAGATGGTTGTAACTACTTCCTTCAACTTCACCAGGTGGCCGTGCAATTGTCAAGACTGAAGATGGTACTTCGCATTTAAAACCAAAGACTTGAGAATACAAGATTAATAATCACACACAGAAAATCGAGTGGCAATATTACTTGAAATTCATATGAATGAAAAATCCTTGATAAGTTATCAAAGCCACAACTATACCACATACGTATATAATTAGAATAGGAGAGAGAAACTCGTACCAGTCATGATAAATTCCGATAATCCCATGTTCATATATGACTCCCAAGATATTTTTCTCGGCTATCGTAGGCATAACATTCATAACCCACAACTTGGGAGATTGAAGAGCTGCAGCAAAACCTCCAGTCCAGAATTCATGTTCATGATATTACAGTACCTTCATGTGTCTATGTGTTTGTTAATTTTCTTATAAGCACTAACATGCTTCTTCCATTTTTTGTTGTCTTCCAGATTTGCCTCAACGGAGACTGCAGAAACTAGTCTATTAGAAATTGTTGGAGGAACAACATAAAGTCTCTCAAGGAATGGTTTTAGACCTTCATCATCACCATTGCCTTTGCTTGGTGTTATGCATGCTTCCATTTTATTGTACCTGATCAATAGAAGCAAAATAATGGAATCTGTGAAACTTGATCTTCAAAAATGAGTTTGCGCTGCAATATACGTAGAAGCTGAAATGAAAGAGTGTATCCTATTACTTTGCTACAATTGAAGCGGCTAGGTTATTAGAAATAATGTTGTATTATGCATCTATTACCTTGCACCAACATGTTTGGATGGTAATTTCACATGGTAACTATCCACCATATCAGATATCACAAAACTGTAAGTATAGAGACTTCTAGATATCTCTCCGCATACTGAGACCCTCTTGAAACACAATGTCCTAGGAAAAAAGTTTACATCATTCCAAAAAGTACTTATATAGTTTTGGTAACCTGGTTTACAGTAGCATAAATTTGCCACTCATGGTAGGAAACAAGCATATTCTCTCTAGCGTTTGCTTTAAGTAGGAAAGAATTTCCAACATATAAAACTGAACTACTTAGTATTATAACGTACCAGACATCATCTGCATCTATGGATTTACGAAGTGTAGCTTCAGAATCTTCTTGTGTAGAACGGAATGAGTCGACATCCATCCTTTTCTGCCAAATAGAAGTCTCACCCTTTTCAGATTTCTAATGCCAGCAAAGAAGTTTGGCAATCTCTTCAGTTTTCCTTTGTTCTTCTTGAAGGTCCTCCATAGGGCTTTGTCAGGCCTTGTAATTAGTCTTCCAATTGATCTGAGGGCCAGAAAGCACCCAGTAGCCACCAGGTCGAAGAACTGTATAAACTTCCATCATGAGGATTCCATCTGCATGAAGAAAGACTATGATATACAACAAAAGAACAACTACTGAAAAGGCTAAGATTTTAATAAACCATAAAGAAAAAACATGCAAAAGAAGAAATTAAAACCAAATGTCTTCCAAAATTTTAAAAGGTCACACTTATTCAAAATTATAATTCATTATCAAGAAGGTATTCTTACTACCACACAAGATTCATACTAGCAGCTCCCCATGGGATTACAGTAATGAGTATTATCAAATGTTGTTGGTGCAGGATCATTGCTGATTCCTGCTTTTTTGCCCTGTTTTTGAGTGAAAATATGCCACTAAAGCTTGCTGCAAACGATGGACGTAGTGTAGGATCAATGTCACGTCTGGCGTTGAAGTTGAATGTGTGGTTCATAAATGATTAGCAATGGGTAAATACTAGAGTATATGCACCTGCGAGCCAAAGAGAACGTATAGTCGTATCAGAAGTAAGTTGAGTAACCATTTATGAAATTAACTAGTGAAATTTTTTGGATAATTTTTTATGCTGAACTAAGAGAGCCACAAAGTTGTCTAGTGCGAGACCTCTTTGATGGAAGCTTTGTTTTAGTTGAGAAATGTTTAATGTATGCTTTGGAAGTAGTGTTGTTTCACTAGCTATTAATATTCGTCCGTCTTTTCTTCCTATAGGAACATTCCAGTAAGGTCCGCCTCATTGAAAAATACAACTAGCAATAACATTTTAGAATATAGTATTTGTGACACTCTAGGCAAATCCACATAATAGAAAACTAAAAAGATGCTGAGCATATCAATAAATACATCTAAAAAAGACACATTTTATAGACATGTTGGACTAGGCGTAAAACGGACAAATATCACTTGTGGGATAAGCTGTTACAATATTGTTATAGTATACACTTTAGTACTAAAATCTTCACTTGATTTTGGATTTCCCAGCCACTTCCCAATGTAGTGGTATTGTTATGAAAAACATGACTCTTAGTTTCTATTAAAACATGTATTTCATATGCTAATAAGATGTCATAGTAAGTAACTACAAGAAAATCCATTTTTCCAATCAACTGTTGTTACAAAATCTATAAAATCCATGTTCTACATGTAGTCCAAGACTCTCTTGATAAATATGAACAGGAAATCTTGGAGAAAAGAAAAAAAAGGGATCATTCACAACACAAAACGACCCTAACAATGTTGAATAAATCTACATCTACTGATATGAGTGAGAACTGATCAATCTAAACTTAGAAAACAAGCACAGGAACAATGGAGTTAATTTCTTTGACACGATCAAAACCTATAACTAAAAACAAGAAAACTACTACAACTGATATAGACAAAACAAACTCATGGTGATTAACAAATAAATAAACCAAACTTAAGGCGAGCACAACAACTACGAACTCAAGAAGACTAAGAACATGGATTTTTTTTTTAAATTGTTGCAAATAGATATCACTCCTTATAACAGAGGAGAACAATGCAATGTTATTTATTTTAATGGATTCCATTGCCTATTATGTTATTTTAATGGATTCACATGCCTACAATGGAGTGTGAAAGTATTTCATGACTAGGTTAGATTGCTTTAGTGTAGCTAGCTTAAGAAACATGTCTTCCCTAAGCCGCTGGGCAGCAACATAGTCTGCTGCAGTAAATGAACGAAAAAATGACAGATTTGTACGAGTATCATATGTCACTATTGCTCCTTTCCAGGTGACAGAATAAGAAGAAGATAACATATAAAAAAGACTACAATGTCTAAAGTTTTCAACCACAAGATAAAGAAAAATATTAGACGTATTAACAATCTTGTTGAATGATAGATACTCACAATATTGACGCTACTTTTTCCAATAATTCTAAACCAAATCTAGAAGATACACCAGCCAAAGTCCAAGATAAAGCAATGGAGAATGTAAAAATTGTTCCATGCTTTTCTGATAGTCGACTAAGAATATTCTCACACTTATCAAATATATCAGTTGAGAAGACATCATTAAACCACTACAAGAGAAAGTTGATACCAAAATAAAAAATATTCAGTGCACAACAGTGTACTCACCTCTGCATATTTTTCAAGGCGCAGTGATTCCAAAGATCGCGAGCTCTCTTGTGACGGGAAATTAGGTATACAAGCAATATATACACATGAAGTTACTAGGAAACATATTAGTGAAAGCTCCAATTCTACATCCAGCATTTCAAGAACATAATGCAAAATGAAGACCAGTACCCAAAGTAGAAAACATGTTTGCAGCCACCATTGCAAGGAAGAAGGAAAAGATGCACGATTTTTTCAAGGTGAGGCACGAGGTAGAAGGACTACAGTTCTCATAATTTGAAGCCTATGTATATCGACATATAAAAAGTAAAAAATTTCATGTAAAGGTGTGTTGTGAAGTCAATTGAAACTCCGAGAGACCTAGAAAAAGTAATAGCTATCTTATCTGTTAAATTATTACCAAGTTGAAACGAAATGCATTTGCACTGAACAGTATTAACTCCACCAACAAGAAATTAACTTACCACCAAAGATCATTAACAAATTACCTGTACAAGAAATAAACCCCTTAAAGTTTTAAAGATGATAATGAAAGACAGTCGAAATGTAGACAAAGAAAGAGAACAGTGGCAACAGTTGAGTGCACCTGTTCACTACTTCTTCTTTGAAAGATTTGGAGACCTGATCTTGCAAAATTTGTTGATGAGCTGACTAGTTCATCTCCCCGCCTTGGCAACTATTATCTGTGACTGGATCCGGAAGATACACAGAGGCAGCTACAGGTAAAGTCCTTTAATCAAATAGAAAATTACTATAGGTATATGCTTCAACAAAGTAGTAGAAAGAAATGCTACTTAGACACCAACCATAATAATTCATCATTCACAAAGCATAAAATATTGGATTCTGCATATCTAGAGCAGAAATATCATAATGCAACTTAAAATCTAATGTAGAGAGATTTAACATGAAGGTAACGAAAATTATCTTCTTTTTCTAGTAAGATTTATTGAACAAATCCCAGAGTGCACTATTCCAGCCAATAACATTCTTAAACATAAGCCAAAACAATTAAAGAAGGTCCATGCTAAAAATCGAATCATGAAATGGTGCTTAACCCCAATCTATATACAACTTCAGTCTATTAACCTCGTAAAGATTAACACTATCTATGATCTATTAACACGAAAACCACACATCAAAGATATGCTGAAACTATAACAACCAAATTACTCAAACCAAGTTAAAAGAAAAATAAAGCCAAAAAACCTTCTGTTGCCTTATTTCCTTTTGCATAAACAAAATCAACAAAAATCGTATCAACAACCCAAGAATATCAAAACCCTAAAGTTAAATGTGTTAAAGCAATAAACACTGATGCCATAAATTAAGACTTCTAAACATAAAAATATTTACCTTATAAACCGTATACCAACAAAATCCTTTCAATGTGATGAAACTTTGAGACATCATCTACTTAAGTGAAGCCTTCTATTCTGTCCTTGATGAACAATGACAAATCTGAGGGATTTTCGTAGGTCATCGGTGAACAACCATGAAACTGAAAAATGTGTCGTTCTTCAATCTGTAAAGGATCGGTCTTGAGAAATATAAGCTATGGAGAAGATGCAGTCGTTCTTAGATCTATGAATCATTCTTGACAATTTTCAGATTTGGGGAAGCAGCGTCGTTCTTCACTCTGTGTGACCTGAAAATTGTGATTTTTTTTAATTTTTGGGGGAAAAGAAAGATTTATATTTTATATATCAATTTTTTTTACCCAATAAAAATGAAGGAAGAAATATTTTATAATGTGTTGTTTTTAAAAATACTAAAAAAGTCATTTTAAAAGTGTGGCCATATATGTGAATAGTTGTTGTCAATTATATGAAACTGTAATAACGCTTATAAAGTGTGGCCTATACCATTAAAGAGTACACTTTAGAAGTGTTGCTAAAATTAATGTAGCTAAAAGTCAAAATCTTTGGCTACACTTTAAAAGTGTTCCCAAAAGTATTTTAGGCAACACTTTATAAGCGTTGTCAAGATTTAATATTGCCGTAGACCTAAAATGGTGTAGTGTTCTTTCATCTAATAGATCTTTACTCTATAAAGTTTCTTCCTTATTTGTGCGTGTGCATATATTTAACTTCATGCCCTAACAAAGTATTGTTCAAGGTCGTCCCGCTAGGAGGTATGCTAATCACCAAGATCAAGGGGTATCTAATGCACCAGAAATGCAACCCAAAAGAGATCACTAACGCTGAGTTTCGGGATGCTATTTGGATGTTTACCAAGCTGGACAACAAAGAGGAATCAAAAGGATGTGGCTGATATATCAAGAATGCATGAATTTTCAAGGATGAATCCTCGAGATTTCACCACTTCAAGTGTTACTGAGGATCCAGAGATCTTTGTGGCGGAGTTATAGATTGTTTTTGCGGTGATGCATGTTCCAGATGCTGAGCGTGTTAAACTAGTTGCGTACCAACTTAAGGGTGTTGCTAGATCATAGTATGATCAATAGAAGAAGAGTACGGTTGAGAATGCACTAATTGTGAGCTAGCTTGCGTTCGAAGAGGCCTTCTTGGGGCATTTCTTTCCCCATGTGCTAAGGGAGGCGAAGGTAAGAGAATTCATCACTCTTAAGCAGGAATCCATGAGTCTGCATGAGTACAACCTCAAATTCACCCAATTGTCTCATCATTCTCCAAAAATGATTGCTGATATGAGGAGCAAGATAAGTTTGTTTGTGTTTGTGTTGTCTCATTTGTCCACCAAAGAGGATAAGGATGTGATTTTGGTATGGGACATGAACATAGAAAAGTTAATGATCCATGTGCAACAAGTTGAGGAAGACAAGTTTAAAGATAGGGACAAGCTCCGTAAGAAGAAGTCTAAGAAAACAGGAAATGATTCCGGGAAATAAAGAATAATGCAAACCAATAATCCTTTCAACAAAATCCAAATGGAAATGCTCCATAATCTACTAGATCATATGTACCAAGGAACAGAGGTGAGTTTAAAAATTAAAATTCGTAGAATATCATAGTTAGACCTGCACAGTCTCAAGGTAGTGTGGCACAAATAGGTATGTGGTAGGAAAAACCCAGGAGCCTATCGGGATGGCTCCACAAGTTGCTTATATGTGATCAGAATGGTCACTTCATGAAACAGTGCCCTAGGAACATAGAGGATGGTGGTAATGAGGGAGATAGAGCTCAATCTACTTCAGCGGCTACACTACATAGAGTTGCACCTAGAGGATCTACCTCAAGGACAAGCGGAAGAGCAAACCATCTGTATTCTATGAGTATTCAAAAAGAGCAAGAAAATTTTCCAAATGTGTTTATTGGCATGATCAATGTCTTTGCTTTTGATTTATATGCATTGCTTAATCGAGGAGGGAGTCTATATTTCGTTACTACATATAATGCTATGAATTTTAATATTAATATTGAGCAACTTCTTAAGACCTTCAGCGTTTCCACAATTTTTGTGAGTCTATTCTAGCTTAGAGATTTTATTGTGATTGTTTCATTTCATAAATAACAAGGACACCATGGCTGAGGTAGTTGAGCAAGATATGATGGAATTGATTTCATTTTACGTATGGATTGACTTCATGGTTGTTTGACATAGTTGATTGTAGATATCAAGTAGTTAAATTCCAATTTCCTATTTAGTCTCTTAAAGAGTGGAAGAGTAGTCGACAATGCTTAAGGGTCGTTTTATTTCGTACCTTATGGTGAGAAAGTTAGTTCCAAGGGGTGCATTTATCACCTAGTCCGAGTTCAATGACACTAATATTGAAACACCACCTATTCAATCAGTTCCAGTCATGAGTGAGCTTCCAAAGGTCTTTTAAAATAATCTTCCCAGAGTCTCCCTAAAAGAGATAGACGTTGTTATTGATATTCTTCCTAATACTCGTCCTATCTCAATTCTTCCATATAAAATGGCTCCGACTGAGTTGAAAGAGATAAAAGATCTGTTGAAATACCTTATTGATAAATGTATCATTCGACCAAATGTCTCATCTTTGGTTCTCCAGTCTTATTCATGATGGTAGAAAACTGTTCACTTAGGATGTATATTAATTACCACCAATTGAAAAAGGTCACTATAAAGAGTAAGTATCCTTTTCGACGATTGATGATCCTGTTGATCAACTTTTGGGTGCCACTTGCTTTTTAAGATATGTTCAGATCAGGCTATCATCAGTTGAGTGTAAGAGAAAGTGAAATACCTAAGACAACTTTCAGTACCCCTTACCGTCATTATGAATTTCTTATCATGTCATTTGGTTTGACTAATGCTCCATGCAACTTTTGTGATTTTTATGAATAAATTCTTTAAGCATTATCTTGATATGTTCATTACGGTATTCATCGATGGAATTCTAATTTATTCGAGGAATGGTGAAAAGCATACTAGCCATCTTAGGGTGGTTCTCGAAACCCTCTGGGATAGGGAGTTGAATGTTGAATTATCTAAATGTGAGATTTGCTTGAGTATATGGCGTTTGTAGGCCTGATTTTTTCTACTGATGGGATCCGATTTGACACTCGGAATATAGAGGGATTTCATGTCACGATCCGAGAGCACCCCCTAGTTGTAACACGGTGTACTTAACCGTAAAGGGGTCTGGTACAAGCCTCTTAGCGTTCATTCATCACATAGATAATAAAAATAGTGCAGAAATAAAAATTTTCTTAGTAAAACCAATAATCCAAAACTCATTTATAAAGCAGCGAAATACTAAAGTATCACATGGAAATCTTATACACAATCTCAAAACATCATAGGGGACACGACCCTTTACAATTGAAAAAGAAACTACTAAATGTCTATTACATAAAAAAATAAATATAAGAGTTCTTTGTCCTCTAATCCTTGAGGACATACCAAGTCTTGAAGGAATAGAAATGCAAGCCTTCAGCTATAGAATCCACTAGTTACAACAACCTACCCTAGTAGTAAAAACATGAAGAAGATGGTGTTCGCACAATTACGAACTAAGTATGATGACCATGAAAAATATTCTAAAATAGGCATTTTGTTGAAACTCATGTTTTTATGCCATTTGGTAAAACTTCATGAACATTGAACAATAGAGGCATAATAAAAGTCACAACAAACATACAAGTCACATCTTTCACTTTTGGACTCAATTATATATGTCTATATATACCATTTTAAATTTACCAAAAGTGAACTTACTATCCATCTGTTAAATTTACACAACAAATAATTAAGTGAAATAAACATCACACGAATCACATTAAGACCAATATCTAAGACGACTCTAAGTCATACTTGTGAAATGTTCATCTCATACTACTACTAACACTAAGTACTTCCTTGAAGTCATCATAGAAAAGGCACATTCATACACAATAATTCGTGAAAATAAAGTATCTCATGATACAATCCAAGTATAGAATGCATCTTTACATTAAGAACATAAGAATTTAAGAGTCAACATTATTCATTAGCTTTCATTACATTAGGAACACATTTATTCATTAGACTTTAGATCAACATCATTAAAGGATAATTATAAGAGCCCATTCATTAAATTAGCATTATAAGGAACACACTATTACCTCTCTAATATGACTAATTGTGTAATGCATAGATGACGTCCCATTCCACCACCCACACTAAGTAATACGTACTTAAGAAGATATAGTTCAGTAACATTCTTTGTGAGGGCAAACTATTAATCATAGACCATGTGCTCAAATCATGGAATGTCAGTGTCACCCTCACTTGATAAGGTATACCCGCCTAATGTAGGGTCATTCTTTCTAGCTTAAGTTGACCCACAATAAATAGACTTATGTGGGCACATAGTTGTGAGATAGGGAGATTTCTACAACATACCCCGCCTCAATGTGAGGGCATCCATATCAAGAGATTACCACTAGAAACCTTGTCACAACTCACGTGAGATTTTCCATCTCATATCAGTATCCACTTGGTGCTTAGAATTATTCCCTACTGAGTATTTCACATTCATTACTTTTGCTCATTATGGGATACGATATTGCTACTAGATATCTCACCTCAACTAACGTATGGGTATCCATCTCAAACTCACCATTCATTAAAAGGGATAGCGATTGCTACTAAATACCTACCTCAACTAATGTATGTGTATCATCCCAACCCAATATCCATTCATTCATTGGGAAGCTAAAGATACATTGAGATTGTTACTAAACACCCAGCCTCGACTAACGTATGAGCATCCATCTCAAATCCCACATTTATTCATTGAAAAGGGATACAGAGATTGTTACTAGATATTGTCTCAACTTGCACGAGGTCAACCATCTCCAACCCCAATTTCATTGATTAGTGAACAATTGAGAAAATCCTTTCAATTAACACTTCTTCATTGACAGTAGTATAGAACTGCATTCATTATTCATTCATGAGAGTGTGTCTATATGTAAGAATATACTTTTATTCACAACACCTTGACATTCCATGCAAGATGATCATTCTATGATTGAAATCACATGTATATATACCTCAAGACTTGACCCCTTTAACTTCATTGAATTCACATTCACATAACTAGTAAATAAGCACCTCCACTTTTCAAGTGGATCAACAACAGATTCACAACTCTAATTCAACAAGAGATTGATCATAATTTTCCTTCAAGGCCTTAAATATCAACTCACCAACACATCAATACATCAGTGCATCAATACAACAATAACTATCCATGATTACACATAGATGATGATACAATACAATAATTTAAATCAATTTAGGCCTAATTAATCAACATTCTTTCATTATAAATAACCTATTTCTTAAAGGAATAATTAAAAATTTAGAGGAATCATGGGTTCATAGATATTTTCATCTTAAATCATCAACAAAATACTAATTCAATCATACAATACCATTAAAAATACATCGAAATCATTTGATGGAGGAACCTACGAGATTAAGAAAAATTGGTGTTTCTCTTAAACTTGAACACATTGGAAATTTACTCTAGGGGTGGATTATATCCCTAGATGAAGGATCATCATTCCTTATACTTTAAGATTCCACGAAAATCCCTTGAAACTTGAAGAATTGGAACCTTGAGTTCTTCACTTCTATTGGAGCTTCCTTGATAGAGAGTTTTAGTGAAGAGAGGTTTCTAACTTTGGGGTTTTGAAAATAATTAAGTCTAAAGTAGGTTTTAACACATTTAATACTATTAAAATATCTAAATTAATCATTGATACACATAATAGTACTTGGGTGAATTCACTAAATCAACCTTAGCTTGGTCGAGACCACACAATAAACTAGGTCTCAAACGTTCGCTACGCATCCACGGACTATGGATAGGTTGGTGCCTCATGTTGTGCATCCATGATTTGGTTCTGTGGCTTAGTTTCTGGGTCCTCGACACATGGAGAAAGACCACGAGCCGATGATCAATCTACTATATGTGGTTCACAAGATTCTAGCAACTTGGTATTTTCCATTGTGGTCTTCGGGTTTAGACTTAGGGTCCTCCTTAAGGACCCTTGGGGTGGTCCTTGGGGGGTCTTACCTTGACTTCTCACCATTAAAAACATCAACCATGGATTAAGATAAAATACAACAACATCAAACACCGCAAAATTTCACACTAAACTCAAATGCACACACGCTGCGCTCTAGTTTCACTATTTCATTTTTAGGGTCGTTATAGTGCAGAACTCGCCCACACCCATATCTCGGACTTATAGTAATAGTTTATTGGGATTGGCTTGTTACTATAGGGGGTTTGTCGAGGGTTTTTTTTATATATTTCATCTCCATTGAATAAGTTGACTTAGAAAACAACAAAGTTTCAATATTTTGAAGATTGTGTGAAGAGAATTCTTGAATCAAAAACTAGGTTGACTACTGCCCTACTGTTCACCTTCCCAGAGGGTACACAACGCCTTATGGTATATTGTGATGCGTGAAAAGTTGGACTAATTGTGTATTGATTCATAATGGCAAATTTACATCTTATGCTTCAAGAAAACTTTTAAGATTCAAAAGAGGAATTACCCAACTCATGATCTAGAGTTTATTGCTCTAATATATTTATGGTGTTCAAACAAATATGTTCACCGATCATAAGAGTCTTTAGTTTGTGTTTAGTTAGAAAGAGCTTAATCTCAGACAAAGAAGATAGTTGGATTTACTCAAGGATTATGACATGACTATTCTATACCACCCAGAAAGGCTAATGTTGTTGCTGATGCATTGAGAATGTTATCTATCGGAAGTACAACCCTTGTTGTGAAATAAAAGAAGGAATTAGCCAAGGACGTGCACAAACTTTCACACTTCTGAGTCTGTTTTTTGGATTTCAATGAGTAGTGATGATGAATAGGGGTGAATCATCAATAGTTTCTGAATTGAAAAGAACCAATAGAAAGACCCAATTATGCTTGATTTGATGCCAAATGTTCATACGCAAAAAATGATGGCTTTTAACAAGGGGGAGATAATGTGTTGAGGTATCAAGGTAGATTGTCTGTACCAAAGGTGGATGAAATCCAATAGAGGATCATGAAAAAGCCTCATAGATACTGATATTTGATTCACCCTAGTTAAAAAAAAATGTTTCACGATTTGAGAGAATTCTGTTTGTGAAGTAGCATGAAGAAATGTGTTGCAGAATTCGTTGGTAAATGCCTGAATTTTAAACAAGGTAAGGTAAAGCCCCACAGGCCCGTGGTATGTCATAGAATATAGATAATCTTAAATGGAAGCGGGAGACGACCAATTTGGATTTCACTACTGGTTTTGCCACGGTCTTGCAGGAAAAATGATTCTATTTGGGTGACTGTAGATCGGATGACTAAATCAATGCAATTTTTGCAGGTAAATACCACCTATTGAGTAGAGGATTATTCCATGTTATATATTAATGAGTTGGCTAGACTTCATGGAGTTCCAGTGTCAATCATTTTACATAAGGGTGTGCAATTGCCTACTAAATTTTACAAGTCTTTCCAAAACGGTTTGGGTTCCAAGGAAACCTAGAGTATTGTTTTCCATCGTCAAACTGATGGTAAAACTGACAGCACGATTTACACTTAAGAGTATATGTTGGGGGATTTTTTGATTTATTTAAAAGGTAATTGGGATGATCAATGACCTCTCATAAAGTTTTTGCATAAAAACAGTTATCACTCTATCTTCCAAATGACTCTTTATGATGCTCTTTGTGGGAGAAGAAACAAATCTTCTATTGGATGGTCTGAGGTTGGTGAAGCTTGTTCGATTGGACCAGACTTAGTTCATCAAGCTATGGAGAAAGTAATATTATTCATGAGAGGTTAAAAATAGTGTATTGTCATGATTTCCGGTGGATGATTGGGTTTATTTTGAAGGTTTCACCCATGAAGAGTGTTATGAGATTTTGTAAGAAGAAGAATCTTTTTTCCCTGTATATTGGTCCTTATAGGATATATAAGATAATTGGAAATGTAGCTTATGAGTTGGAACTACCTCCAGTGTTAGCAGCAATCTCTCTAGTGTTTCACATGTCAATGTTGAAGAAGTGTATCGACATTCATTAAAATATAGTACTGACTGAAAATATTGGTACTAAGGAGAACCTATCTTATGAGGATGTACTTGTTCAGATCCTAGGTTGTCAGGTTCGCGAGTTGAGGACCAAGGAGGTCGCATCAGTCAAGGTCTTATTGAGGAAACATTTTGTTGAGGAGGCTACTTGGGAGGCTGAGGAGGATATGAAAAAGAGATACCCACATCTCTTTGCTTTCGGAGAAGCGTCAAACCAAGGTACTAATTCTTTTCTTAGTAGCCTTTATGTTTAAATGTTTAATTTTAATTCCTTTTTTATAGGGTGTTTGAGTTAGGTGTAGATAGTTCCACCCTCATTATGACTTAGAGTAATCTTATTCGAGAACGAATGCTACCAAGGTGTAGATATTGTAATATCACTCCTTAGTGAGAGCTAAATTTAGAAAGAGCCTAATCAAGAACTTTGCAAGTTAAACTAAAGCTATGAGTTTGGGTCAACTTCAAACGACCATAAATTTCAGTACAAAATGGGTTAGGTGACCTATAAGATATCAAATGAAAGGTCGTTGTATCTTTATTCCAACGCAGCCAAATTTATTTAAAAAAATTTCAAGTTCGGAAGAGGGAGATACACCGTTTTGAAGTCAATCTATCTAGTTAAGGGAAGCAACCTAAATTTATGAGGGTTATTTTGGTCTTTTCCTTACCCCTTCAGCTTCAAACGTTTTTTAATAATAATTTAGGGGTTCGTACTTACTTGATTTAGTTTCATAATCCTAAATTACGCTTAGGGCTTTAGGAGATAATTAAAAATTTGAAAATAGGGGAAAAGGAAGAACAATCAAGATTATTTTGCGAATTGAGGATTCTTTTCTCTATATGGAGATATGTAAGTTTACATAGTACTGGGGTCATTTACCAACACGCTGAACATTTAAATTTCATCCACTTTTTTTCTTGTGGTTTTATTCTTATTGCTTTGTTTATGAAGTTTGATGAACATTGGTGTGAGGATTTCTATAGTTAAACGTGGTTTTAGATTCTTGTGTACTTGAATTAGGTAATTAAATATGAGGAAAATCTGAGGAAAACAATCGATTCTAGGTAAATTAAGGTCAAAAAATGAGAAATAAATTCCATCGGGTTTCAAAGGCAGGATTTTGGCGCACCGTGCCAAAAGTGCACCATAAAGTTCCCTCTGAAGTTTCGACCTTTTTTTACTGGTTTCCTCCGTCTGAGTTCTTTTAAAGTATACCTTCACTATTTTATTTTTCTAACTATTCTAAACAACATCTAAATATAGATAAATCCTTTATAACATGAATTATAACCCTTAAATTCATAATTCAATTTCAAGGTAGAACTACGACTAAAGTTTTGACAGTTCTAAAGAGTCATTAAGTCTTTTGCAAACTTTTATAACTTGTTTTAAGACTTGAGTATATGGATGAGTAGAATTGGGTTTTTCAAAATGAATTTATGAGAACTATGTATTCCCAATAGTTAATGTTTCACATTTAAAATAAGGAAACCCAAATTTCTGATGAGTTCATGAGTTTGAGTATAAATATCTTTTAAGAGAATATTTATAGTTATAATATCAAGGTTTGAGGATGAGAAAATATTTTTAACCATATGAGCTGAGCATATTTTTTAGAGTAGTATTGAGCACCGTTATATAGGTGAGCTCATACAACTTTAAGTCCTCATAAACCATGTAGTTAACGTGGGTAGAAAGGGTAATACTTTTTAGATTATTCCTTATTGATTTTTAAGCATACATTATTGGATCCACATAGTGGAGGATGTCCTATACTCCGGCAAAGTAAAGGACAATTCTGGAAGCGCGAGTGAGATACTGATTCATCACAAAACTCAGAGTATCTCCAAAATTTAGTTATTTTGTATTTTTATTTACAAACCAAGTTATTATTATATTTTTCAACACATTAAGTTGTTATCTACTACTTTAAAAGCTTTTATTTAGACCGCATCATTGTCATTGCTTTCGAATTGAAATGAGTTGAGGTTGTGGTTATGTTGAATTGAAATGAGATGATGTAAGTATGTTTCCCCAATTCCTGTTAAAACTTATGCATGTTTGAGATTTCATCTTACATTCTCGGACGTTCAATGTATTGATGTCATTTAACCTGCATTGTTTAATAATGCAGATTTGGTGACCTCTTTGCTTTTTTTGAGGGCTTCACATTGAGTTACTTTATCAATTTTGTAATATGGATGTTGTGGTCTTGAATGGACGCCCATCTATGTTAGTAGAGTCTTTATACATAGTAAAGGTTTGAGAAGTCTATTTCATTTACATTGTTAATGTCTATACTTGAGTTTTCTTTTTTTGGCTAATCGAATGTTTTGTTTAAAATATTCTAAGTATCTATTTTGAGATTTTGAGTATGGTTTTACTTTTGAGTTCATATGTTGTTGACCAAGTCGTCCTCTGAGAGTTTTAGAAAGGCCAAGGTTCATTTGGGGTCATTAATGGTTATCAAGTGTCAGTTGCATCCAGAATGTTGGCTCGAAGCGTGACTCCATTGATGTGAGTACTTGGTTCAAATCAAGCGTATAGTGAATAACAAGTATAATCTAGTGTTTTGTCCCAGTATTTTCATGACCCAGGGGTACACCCTAGATATAACATAGCATACTTGACCTCGAAGGGTGTCCTTTATAATCCCTTAGCATATCATGACATAATCTAATTGAAAAGTAAGGAAATTTTAAATCTTTATCCATCAAGCAGAAGTACATAACACTTCTTCTGAAATCATCTATAACCATCTTGAATAATTTTTTTAGACAAAACCCATAAAAAAGTCGAAGCATAAAAGAAACACATAAAGGAAATTATGGTTTTATACTCGACGCTATGAGGACTCACTAATCTTCAAATCCTTGCTCCTAATAAGAACCTAGCCTCAGAGGTGGATCTCAAATTGGCGAACCCTACTTTTGATGAGAATTTTGGAAAGAGTATGCATTAGTACAAAAATAATAAATATGATATCTAGGATAAGAACATAACATAAGGGTCAGTCAACAACAGACATATACCATAATCATAAAAGACAACAACATATTCATAAGTATAGTCTCCAACATAGACATAATGTAAGCATTAGTCATCATAAATCTTAGTCCATATACATAGTCAACATTTATACCTTTACATAATCATTATTACCATCTTTGTATCTCATCCTTCACATAATTCTCTTAGAGAAGGAACCTCCACCGTTAAATATGTATAGGTATGCCTTTCAAGCTAAAATCAAAACTAATCATATATTATACAAGTAGTCCTCCTATTAAACATACTTAACAACATAGTTGTACCATATTCTTTACATAGATCATCATAACATAAAAGAACATACCATGACTACCCTCATGTCACGTCTCGAACCCATCGAGTCGTGCAAGCAACTACTCTACCACCTACATAGGAGAAACCTCATAATCCAACAACTAGAAAACGCGGAATTCAAAGAAAATGAAGGCATGCTAAAGAAGTTTATGAGTTAACCAATTTGAAATACAACTTTACTAAATTATACAAAATAGTTTACCAATTCCCCATGACCTAGTCTGACAAGTACAAGAGCCACTAAGAGAACGATAGATCATATTAAACAAATGACACACTTTCCAACATGCAGAATGAAAAGTCAACGCAGCTGGAGGACTTCTTCATCTTCACCTAAGGAAACATCATCAATAATGCATCTAGGCTATGTCAAAAGACATAGAAAGAGTAGCATTAGTACAACCACACGTGCTGATAGGAATCATCAATCAACAAAACGCGCGCCTCATAATATATGAACTGAACAATAAAATATCATGTCTAGACCCCTCGTTTCTCCACCCTTAGACTTTAGTTAGAATGCCTTCCAATTACCACCTATCTTTTTCCTATGAGGCTACAACTTAAATACGCTAACCTCCATGTATACTAGAAATACCCCTACCAACCTTTATACTCCATTAGTTCATAGCTTAACTATGCTAGCCACATTGTATACTACAAGTACCACTATCACTCTTAAGGTTCCATTAGATCATAGCTTAAACATACTAGCCACATTGTGTACTACAAGTACCACTACCACCCTTAAGGTTCCACTAGATCATATCTTAAACATACTAGTCACATTTTATACTACAAGTACCACTATCCCCTTTAAGGTTCCAATAAATGATAACATAAACATACTAACCATGTTGTATACTACAAGTACTACTACCATACTTAAGGTTCCATTAGATCAAAGCTTAAATACACTAACCACATTGTATAATACAAGTACCACTACCACCCTTAAACTTCTATTAAAACATAAATAACAAACCCCAACATATAGATGCATATACACACCTCACGATATTGAGTATAACATATTTCACCGTACGCATTTTATCACAAGTAGTTGGACCTCTCACAGACCCAAAGTCAAACTGTTACCATGTCAAAACGTGGTGATCTGATCCAATTTTTATGGTGGGATGTGGCAATCCAATTAAAATTTTATGTCAGAACATGGCAACGATCGAAGTTATTATGCAAAAATATGGCAATCCGATCCAAGTTAGTATGCCAGAACATGGCAATCCGATCCCAATAACACATCAAGATCACACATCTCAGCAAAACTTTTCTAGTATTGATAATTCACATATCTCGTTTCAACATCTTAGACTATTATTGAAACATGCATATATATACAAGTATCACAATGCAATAAAGTAAGTGTATATCACACCATCACAGATTCACAACCATCACCTAGTCACATGCTTAATTATGCATGGGTTCCCTCAATTTCTTATTCCGTAAATACACAAGTCAAATCCTAGTTTTTCGTTATGTTTCGTTAATAGTTTTCATCAAGCTAACTACAACTCTTTATCACAATCATCACTACAACGTTAAAAATAGTATATTTCAAAATCCATTATCTTATCGGTACCATAACATAACAAGAAACCCATTTAAGAACCAAATAAGCACCTCGACCGGATATAGTCTTAACATGACACTGACCCCATAAACGATAAATTATAGCAAATTTCCATGCAATTTACTTTGTGCACGAGGTTCTACACATACCTCATAGTGTTGAACTCATATATTACATGGTAAGCATGAATTTACAACTAGTCAATGTATAAAATCTAACCTACCTGGGAGACAAGCAATTTGTATGGAGTTTTGATTTTGTTTGTAGCTTCTCTGGATTTGCTATGGTGAATTTGTCCAAGATTTCACAAGATTCTGCTATCCCAATGCTATAAAGCTCCCTCTGCTCGTTTTCCTAACTTGAAATAACTTTTCTAGATTTCTACGGTAATTTACAATCTATAGCTTATTTTTGGAAAGATGGAAAATAAAGTTTTCTTGAAAATTGGCATTCTGTCTCGCCAATCCCGCTTCAGCAGGGTAAGTTGTCGTTGCAGTGCTATCGCACCAGCTACATCATTCCCTTTATAGCGGAACAATGTTCATAATTTTTATGCCTCCTTACCCTATCTAAATAACGACGATTTGGGTCGTTACACCTTAATTATTGACTTAAGTTCATATTAATGGGAAAAATGTCTTGACACTCAATTGAACACAACTCCTGCTATAGCTTCTGGATTCAATAGGTGAGAATAGACTTTCAACCTTAGAATCATCATATTCATATATAGGTGTATAAGAAGATCTTTCAACAACACAACAACTACATCATAACCATACATAATTCTCATACTTACCCTTAAATTATAAAGGATCACATTCAATCAACCACCTCTAGGATTACTAAAATAGACGTGGATAATAACATTACTCAAGTAACTCAACTACTACAAGCATAAGCTCATAGTAAATATCCCTATACAATTCACCCACATCAGAGACATATAAATTGAGACTATGGGGATTATCATGGATTCATGGGAAATTGCATCATAAAACCATAATAAGAAATCAACAATTCAGTCCTAATTTAAAGTAATTAAATCATTAGAGTCATCTTTAAAAAGAATTCATGACTTCGAGTCTGAACAGTAGCTTTTAGGGATGTCTAAATTTTAAATTGAGAGTGTAAGGGGCTATGTGGGAGAAAGTAATCCATGGATTAAGGAATGAAAATACCTTGATTGTAAATCCTTACAAAAGCTTGCAACAATGGAGGAATTTGACTTAGCTTTGACCCTTCTTCATTTTAGAATTTTCAAGAGTTAGGATTTTTTAGAGGGAAATTTGGTTTCTTTTGGAGAATTAGAAAAAAAATTCAGGATTACTGAAGTAAGAGTTTGATGTCCTTATATAGTTGGTCTTAAGTAAGTTAAAACGACACCACTTACTTAACCAATCACTTAACTAACTTAATCCCCCACACACCCCACCGCCTCAACCGACGAGACCACACTAATGGGTCGTGGGTCCACCCAGGATCCTTGTGGGTCAAGCGTGGGTGAGGTTCTGCAGGTATTTATCTTGGGGTCCTGACCCACGAGGTGTAGAACCCCCTACGGGCATGAGTCCCCTCGTCGGTATGTTACCTTGGGATAGATTATAGGGTAGTTTTCTAGGGACTCTTCAAGGACCCTTGGGTGGTCCTTGGGGAGTCAGGCCTTGATGTTTCAACCCTAAACCCTTCATTATAAGTATGGGAAGTCATTACAAGGACTCTAAACCTCACGTAAAGCTCTAGAACCCTCACATAAAGCTCAAGTTTAGCCTAATAGATTCCGGGGTGTTATGATATAAAATGCTATAATATTGGCCATTTTACGAAGTGGATATTATCGTTTGGGTCTCTCTATAAAACGTCATGTTCTTTTCGTTCAAATACATCATTCATATGGGAGTGATGAGTCAGGGATCTTCACTCATTTAGGGCTTGATATTCCTAGTTTTAATGTCCTCAATGCCAAATTTATGCTCTAAATTGATATTACAGTATTGATTTGCAACAATAAAGGAAAAGGAGCAAATCAAGGACATTACAGGGAAAATAGGAGTGAAGAAGTTGAAGAAGTTGAAGGAAGGCTATTCTGGTGATCACCAAGACCACTCGGCAAACCGCCGAGTGATCCTTCATCTCGCCAAATGTTACAATATGCCAGCCCTGGGGAAAATAGCCAACTTGGTGATGGAAAAAGGCCACTGGTGAACCGTCAAATAGACCACGACAACGATTGTGATCGCTTAAAGTTACAGAAGTCCAATGGTGTTGAGGCAAGTCAAGAAGGCGATGGAGCGAGACACTTGGCACATCACTAAATTGGTTGGAGATGGACGGCTTATTCTGCTGATTGGCTTACAAGCCAAAAATTTGGAAGAGTATGAATGCAAAAATTTTAAATATTTTAATAGAGCTTCTAGTTCCGAAAAATGTGACCAATTTCTATGAGTGTTTGAGAGTTTTTACCTTGCGCTTTTGATTCCAAGAATCGTTCTTAGAGTTTTCAGTAATAATTTCAAGTGGGTTTTTAATTTTAGTTGATTTGAAGCATTGTAAAGACTTGGAATTCATTACCCAGCTCATGGAAAACATAGTTTGTAATTTTTTCTTGGTTTTTATAATGTCTGACTAAAACTCTTATTCTTCGGGATGTGATTTTGTGATTAATTGTCCGAATTAGCTTATGTGTGGTGGTAGTTACTGATTGAATGTTGTTGTGAAGTGAGTTTGCTTGATAGTTGTGTTTCAATCTATGAATTGTAGTTGCATATGCAATACTAACTTCGTATTTTGGGATTTCTTGAGGATGAGGTTTTAGAATTAATGTTATCGATAGATAATTGTAGTGATTGGGTTATCGTTGATTTTTCTAGAGTGAGTGAATCAAAATTTGATCCTACCAATCTAGCGATAGAGGATAGAATAATTAAGGTTTTTGGTTGTTTACATTGTTATGTTTGTCGATGTTCGAGAGAACTCACTTGAATCGTAATGGTCGATCTAGAGATGGTTATTACATCTACAATCTATCCTACCCACTAAGACTCAATGAATTTCAGTAATTCATAATCACTCGTATAGAGAAATTGGAAATTATTCGATCACATCCCCAAAAATCCCTCTCTACTTGATTAGTCCCCTGTTTCCGTAGTTTTTAAAGTTGTTACTTGACAAACCTAATCCCCCCCAACTGCCATTTATTGTCGAACCAGGGCATTTAATTTAATTGGTTTCAATAAAACACTTTCTTTACTTCGTAATTGAATTCTATTATATATCACTCCCTGTGAGTTCCCTCAACTCTCATTGGATTTATACTGGATTGCGACTGCCTACACTTAGAATTGGATGAAGTGTAGTTGAGCATTATCAGAAGCCCAAAGTTTATTGATCGTCATCATATATTATATGTATGCCTCAATTTTCTCTCGAATGAAGTCAGTTCTTCTTCTACTACCTGATAGTCTTACGATACTTTTCATGTTCTTCACTTTTTCTTATATATGAAAATATATCAGAATATGATCAATAAACACAATCACAAATTTGTTCTAAAACAACTTGAAAACCTTATTTATTAAGCCTAGGACAAATTGTAGTTTATGTATATTACTAAAAAAACACTACATTGTTGTACAAATAATGATCTAAACAAGCAAATTAAAAGTGGTTCACATCAGAGAAAAATATTGTCTATTGATGAGGGTTCAACAGTCTGCGTAGATTGTTGATGTTAGAGATTAGAGTTAGTTCCTAAATTTCAAATGTTTATAATCTGAACAATGGTAGAGACTTATTGTTTTAATAAATTGAGACAAATCGTAGGTCATGGGTTTTTGTCTTTATGAGTTGACTATTTTTTTACCAAAAACAAAATACTATGTTGCTATTTTTATTTTATCTTCAACAAAATTCAATGTAAAACAAATAATTTAACTTAATTCATCACTTGGACAAAAAAAAAACAGCCTAATAACTCACCTCTTGTGTGATAGTTAGTAGTGCATAAAAAAACTCGATAAAATACACATTGAGTAGCTAATTATTTAATACATTTACATTCAGTCATATACTAATGCTTAGACGCTTAGTATATATATAGATAGTATTATTTTCGAAAATAATACTTGCATAGAGAATTCAAATTGTACCACGACAATATTTGAGTTGTACATATGAGCGTATCTAGTAGTGTTCCGTGGGTTCACATGATCAACCATATCTTCCATCTCTAGATCATATAGAATAGAGTTATATTTTTTTAAAAAAATACTTATATAAAAAAATGTTCCAAGTCATTTCGATCTATCCTCATAGAATTTTCCAACTATTGTAATTTTGCAATCATGTGCTAAATTCACGAAGTAATCTTGCATGTTAAAAATAATTTTTTTTGGTCTTAATTTTGTTTTAATTTATACGATATATTTTTCCTTTTAATCAGTTTAAAAAATAATAATAAATTTTATTTGATAAATATTTAATAACACTATCAATGTTTTATCTATGTTCCAACTTATATAATAGAAAAAGAGTCCATAAGATATACTTCATAGGGAAATAATATTGCAATGCTGATTTATAGATCTTAAAGTTTGTGTTTAATCATATCCTACACAATTCTGCATTAACAATTGTAGTGAAGCTCAAGCAAATTTACTTGGTATTCATGGTTCTCTAATCAACTGTTCAAGGTTCTAGAACTTGGGTTGGATTCCATGATAGCGATTCAAATGATCAATAAAATTTGTAAGCCTTCTTGGAGGATTCTAGGTATCATTGATAAAATAAATAGGTCCGACTCAACAACATTAGGGGCCTAAAGTGAAACTTAGGCGAAACAAATTGGAGGGGCTCTAATATATTTTTTTCATCATATATACTTTTATTGAGAAAATAGTTAAATGCCCCCCCCCCCAATCGATCTTCAGATTTGAAACTTTACATTTCAATTTCATGGGGTTCCTATCACCCCCTTGACTGTTTAAATTTCATATTATTACACCCTTAAAACATCACAACCACATTAAATGGCTGGTGAAACTCACGTGTTTGACACATAGAAATTTTAAAAGAATCTTTTTATTCTTTTGCTTTTGTGATTNAAAATGTATGGATGTATTTTTAATCTTTAAATTTGGAACTTGTTAATTACATAGATAGTTTGTAATTATTTGTAGCAAAATTTATTGAGTTTGAGTGACTTCATGGCTAAGATTTTTAGATTTGAAGAACTCTTCGTGAAGGGCTTGTTAACAATTTTTGTTTAAAACAACAATAGTGATTTCCAAAAACATTGTAGAAACGCGAAGTTATCAAAGTTTTTCAATGAATCAGTGAAGAATAGAAGAACACAAATTAATTTACTAAAAACCTAAAATCTATAAAACATACTGGAATCTGGAGAAACAAAACAGGAAAAGATCAAGTGCACTAAATGCACACTGTCCCCTTAAGAAAATTATTCTTCTCTGGTATCAGAGGTTCGATTTGGAATATGTCCTCCAGGATAAAATGATCTCAATCACCAGCGTATTGAAACCAAAAACGCTGGTGTCAGGGAGCCATTCAACGACAGTAAATAAGACGAAGAATCTTTGTGCAGAAGAAAAATAATCCACACAACAAAAGGAACAGGTTCCGAAAGATTGCAACCTTTCAGAATCCACACAACCATTTGAAAGTTTGTAACCTATCAAACGGTTATGGTTGTTAATGAAAGTTGCAACCTTTTAGAAGAATCATCTCCAACAGTGATGTCACGATCAGGGAGCACCCCCTAGTTGTAATTGGCGTCTTCGTCCTTATAATGGTCTAAAAAAGCCCTGGGCATACATCATCATAATTCATAGGTAGAAAAATATGGAAGGATTAAAAACATTACATATTAAGTATACATAGACTTCTCGTTTATCCATATATGAAGCTTACATAGACTTCTCATTTATCAACATAATCAAATTCATCAACATGGTCTATTATTGTCTCACAGATAACCATCTATCATAGAAGTAAAAAATTTGGGACTTATGACTTACACTATTACAATATGTCTCATATAGACTTACAAAAAATTCTCAAAAGATTAGAAATGGACATTGCCTTAGACATAATCAATAGCTAGTAATAGAGTAATAGGTTTCATCTTCGGACTTGAGGACTCACCAACTTGGCGATCTTATCCAAGATTCATTAGAGTGTCCTTGAATCTCTTCAATGGACCAAACCTACATTTTTGTAGAAATAGAAAGAATATGAGTTAGTACAAATCATATGTACTAAGTATGAATATATATGTAATTAAAACATGTAGAAACATGCTAAAAAGGACATTTTAATCAAAACATGCTAAGTCACTCTGAAAGCCTTTATGCACATTCCAAACATACATATAAGTCCAACAACACATTATAATGAAGTCATAATCATCAATTCATTCTTAGAAAATATTCCATCACATATAAAAATATCTTACTCACAATCCCAAGCCAAGCCAACTAGTACAATGCCTATGTAAAGACCCTTAACTCCAAATAGACTTAGTCAACTAACAAAGAACCGTAAGCATTATATTTACATCATAGAACTTCATGTCAAGTGCCTACAATCTCATATATAGCAATCTAAACCTACAACATGTATATCAAGTGTATGCAATATTATATAAAATATAGGTAATTCATTTCATTCGTAACATAAGTATGTAGAAATATTACCCTAGGAATTCCCTCAAGGTCTACATGTGCAATGTATATGTAAAGTCTCATACACTTACCTACAAAAGTATAGCGATCCAGTCAACCTATTTATTATGCATCTTTTACTATCATTCATTCAATTTACTTTCCGGAAACATCTCCATAATCGACAATAGACCTTGTGAGCTAAACATTGATTCTGGTGTCAAAGCCTCATACCGAAAGGAGCGCATCTTACTTGCCAAGGCATCACAAAAACATCACAATAGTGTCAACTTGGTTCCACTAGCTAAGTTTCACACGAGGCACGTAGCTAAAGTACTATGAGGTTGTTGCTAGAAATCCACTTTAGGCGTATGATCATTGTAGTTTCCACCTCATGAGACTTTAGGTGAACATACCTTCCTCATTGGAAAGGACACCTCTCAATATCTAGTTCAGTCGGTGCTAAGCTAGATATTCCCTTTTTGTAGTTAATTAGAATCTTTCTTAACATTAGATTCTATCAATATATGTTAGGAGACTAATCCCTTATATAGCATCTTAGGTTCTAAGATGTGAACTTCCTTTCATCAAAATCCAATAAATAAGTGAGAACATTACATCATAATCAAAATTAGTAAGATGAACAACAGAATTCCTTTCAATCCTCCATGACCTAACCTTATCATAATCTCACATTCATAATAATAAAATCCTAATCATGTATGCATACAATCATCATTTACACTTCAACTGAATAACAATATCAATTTAGGCCAACATCAACATAATAAAGTAGTCATAATCTTAGAAGTCTTACCTATGGATTCCAAGAACTTCATCAAGGATCTCACCCTCAATTCCATAATATTTATACCTTAACTCAAAAATTATCATCAAATAATGGAAATTAACAAGAACATGTGCAATTCCAACCTCCCTCAATCGTAATTAACATAATTCATAAAGTAGGGTTAGGGGAAAATGAGTGTTCATGAATCTTTCTAGAGACTTAGGGCAATAATTTTAGGGATACTTCAATACACATAAAATCATATGTAAATAATAAACAATAATCGAATTTAAACCATACAACTCAACAATGAAAGTAAACCCATGAAATTGGATGAAAACATGGAAATTAAAGATCTTTGGAAACCAAGTTTTAAGAGCCTCTTGGGGAAAAGTCCAAAGAGTGAATAACCTCCATATCTTCAGAGTTATTGCATAATGATGGAGTAAAACTTGAGTATTGATGGCCTAGTATGATCTTGTTCTTCCCCTTCGATGGTGTCTTAGAGTACTGAGAGAAACTAAAGAGATGTGAGAGTTAATTGGGTTACGGGAATTATGAGGTGTTAGGTTAGTTTAATGACATAGGGGGATTATATAGTCCTCAACTAAGTAACTAAAAAAGTCCCTAATAATTTATTAATTAACTAACTAATTATCTAATCACCCCTAACTTATGAAAAATTTGGCAGTGAACACACAGTCCAATCGACGAGTCCACGTCGACGGGCCGTAGTCCACACCATGGACCGCCCTGGTCATCCGTGGTTTGCTTCAGAGACTTGTTCTTAGGGAATTTTTGTTAGGTTTCTATGTGTGGACCAACGAGACCCAATGACAGAGCGTCATTCAAACGACAACTCGTCATTTGTCCTCGTGGTTGCACAATGTAATTTGACAACTTTTGCGGTTAAATGTTGGGTCCTCCTCAAGGACCCTTAGGGTGGTCCTTGGGGAGTCGTACCCGGACGTTTTGACACTAAATACACCCAAAGGTATATTTTATACCTTTCACTAATTCTGACTTTTATACGACTCTGAAAACGCCTTTAAATACATGAAGGCACACAAGTTCACTTTCACTAGGCTCCGAACGTCGTAGTCGTTTCTTGACGTTTTGATCCTAAAACTTCCTATTCAAGTTCATTACCTTTTTTTTATTAGAAATACTGTTTTAAGTCATAGTTCATCAAGTTAGGCTCTATACTAGGTCATTGAACTTCTGAAGCGTAACAATATTCCCCCTCCCCCCCCACTCCTCCCCGGGGAACATTCGTCCTCGAAGGACACTTTAACATCTTTATTGGAATTCATACTAAAGATTAGCATCCAAACCAACACATGAGACATAATAATGACTCAAAAATCAAAGGAGGAAACATTCACTCCATTCTTAACACAACAGAACATCATAAAAAGGTAAGAACTTCATGATCAATCAAAATGCACATATTTCATGATTTCATATTATGTAAGGAGGAATGTCCTTATCCTTTTCATATATTTCAATAATTTCAACAAGAAGAACTACATGAATTCATAACTTCACACTTGACCAATTTCACAAGAAATAACACATAACTCAATATACCAAAACATGTAATCAAGTTTCCTTTCAAGTATGAAGACACATACTAAAGCACATATGAAACATGGATTTTTCACAAAATTGTGCACTTTGAAGGAAAATCATAGAAGTTCAAATACACTCAATAACCTTCATAAACCAAAATTAAGAAAAAGGTACTAACCCCTACCTGGACTAGAAAAGCAAGGAAAAAGATGAGGGTATCAAACATCATATCGGCCTCAACCTCCTAAGTAGCATTCTCCATAAGTTGATTCTTCCAAAGAAACTTTACAGAAGCTACTTCTATGTTCCTCAACTCCTTTCACTTGCCGGTCTAGAATCTCAGTCGGGACCTCCTCATAAGGAAGGTTAACATCAACTTTTAAGCCTTCTAGAGGAAGGATAGAAACCAGATCACTTATACACTTTTTGAGCTTGGATACATGAAAGACTTGATGGGCCGAAGCAAACTCAACATGGATTTTCAACTCATAGGTAACACTTCTAATGTGTTTCACAACCTCATATGGTCCCACATATAAGGGAATAAGCTTCCCTTTCTTCTCAAACTTCATCACCCCTTTTATGGGTGATATCTTCAAGGATACCACATCACCTACCATAAACTCAAGGTCCTTTTTCCTACTGTTGGCATAAGATTTTTTATAAACTTTGGGCCGTCTTTAAACGATCCCTTATAAGTTGAACTTTCTTTATGGCCTTATAGATTTCTTCGGGACCTAATAGAGTAAACTCCACCTACCTCAAACCACCCAACTGAATATCTACATCTCCTCCTATAAAGGGCTTTAAAGGGTACCATGTCAATACTCGAATAGTAGCTATTATTGTAGGAGAATTCGATCAATAGTAGATGGTCATCCCAATTACCCTTGAAGTCTATAACACATGCTCTCAACATGTCCTCCATGGTTTGAATGGTTTATTCCGCCAAACCATCCCTTTGTGGATGAAATGCGGTACTAATTTTTACCTTGTTACCTAATCCACTTTGGAATGTTTGCCCAAACATAGAAGTGAATTGAGGATCCCTATCCGAGATTATAGTCAAGGGAACCCCATGTCACCTGACAATTTCATCATGATACAATTTAGCATAATCCTCCACCGTATAAGTAGTTTTGACGGGCCTCAAATAGGAAGATTTTGTCAATCTATCCATAATAACCCATATTGAGTCATTTTTCATCGGGGTTTGAGGAAACCCAACTACAAAATCCATATTGACATGTTCCCACTTCCAAGTAAGAATATCCATTGGTTAAGTTAATCCTCCCGATCTTAGATGTTTACCCTTTACTTGTTGACAATTAGGATATTTTGCAACAAACTCCGGTATATCCATCTTCAAACTGTTCCACCAATAGACCTCTTGTAGATCGCGATATATTTTGGTGGCAACGGGATGAATATAATATTGAGAACCATGAGCTTCTTCCAAAATTTTTCTTCTCAAGTCATTGACATCCAGTAAACACAACCTACCTTGGTACCTAAGTAAAACACCCCCCCCCCCTCAGAGAATGACTCATTGAGCTTGCTAAGTACCGATTCCTTCAAGTCCATCAATAGAGGATCAAAATAATGCTTAGACTTAACCTCAACCACTTAAGACGATTCGAAGTTATGATGAACCATGAAAACCTCTTTTGGAGAATCTTCTAACCGAACACCCTACAATGCCAATCTATGGACATCTTTCACTAGATCTTTATTACCCTCTTCAACATGAGCCACACTACCCATAGTCATTCGACTCAAAGCCTCGTCAACAACAATTGCTTTTTCGGGGTGGTAAAGGACACTCATGTCATAGTTTTTCAAAAGCTATAACCACCTTCTTTGCGGGAGATTCAACTCCTTTTGAGTGAACACATATTTGAGACTCTTATGGTCGGTGAATACGTCTACATGCACACCATATAGAAAATGTCTCATATTTTCAAAGCAAACACTACGGCCGCTAATTCAAGATCATGAGTTTGATAGTTCTTCTCATACACATTGAGTTGTCTAGAGGCATAAGCTATCACCTTACCATGTTGCATGAGGACACAACCCAAACCTACTCCAGAAGTGTCACAATACACAACAAACCCTTCGGCCCTCCGGTAAGGTCAACATCAGAGCGGAGGTAAGCTCATCTTTCAACACTTGAAAGACTCTTTCACAAGCTTTAGACCACCAAAACTTAACCTTCTTTTGAGTTAGTTTTGTCATAGAAGAAGAAATAAATGCAAACCCTTCAACAAACCTTATATTGTACTCGGTTAGAACCAAGAAACTTCATATGTAGGTGGGAGATAGTGTTCTAGGCAAATGTTTGATTTCTTCCAGTTTCTTCGGATCGACCTCTATACCCTCACTTGAGACAACATGGACAAGAAATCCAAACAATCTCAACCAAAGTTCACAGTTACTAAATTTAGCAAAGAATTGATGTTCCTTGAGCACTTGCAATACTAGTCTCAAATGACGCAAATGTTCATCCTCACTCTATTAATATATCAAGATATAATCAATGAAGACAATTGAAAAAGAATTAAGATAATTCTAGAACACTCGATTCATAAGGTCCATAAAATCCGTCTGGGTATTAGTTAACCCAAAAGACATAACTAGGAACTCATAGTGACCATACCTTATTCGGAAAGTCGTTTTAGGAATGTCAACACATTTTACCCTAAGTTGATGATACCCCAAGCTCAAGTTAATTTTCGAAAAGTAACTCGCACCTTGGAGTTGATCAATTAAATCATCAATTCTAGGAAAATGATACTTATTATTTACAGTGACCTTGTTCAATTGTTGGTAGTCGATACAAATTCTAAGAGACACATCTTTCTTTTTCACAAATAATACCGGAGTGCCCCATGGAGATATGCTTCGTTGTATAAAATCCTTCTCAAGATATTCCTTGAGTTGAGCCTCAACTCTTTCAACACGTGCAGAGCCATCTGATATGGATGAATTGAAATTGGTTGAGTATCCAGAAACAAATATTTACTGAAATCTATTTTCCCATTTGGGAGGAATTTCAGGTAAGTAATCGAGAAAGTCTTCCAGAAAATCCTTCACTACTGGGACCGACTCTAAAGGAGGAAACTCGGAGTGTAGGTCCCCGAACCTGACAACATGATAGAGACATCCGTTGGCAATTATCTTACAAGATTTTAGACACAAAATGATTTGACCTCTAGGGATTAAGTCCCCCCCCCCATCACTCATAAATGGGTTCATTAGGAAATTGGAACTTAACTACCCTTGTTCTACAATCAATTGAAGAAAAACTCGCATACAACCAATCCATTCCCCAAATAACATCAAAGTCAAACATGTCAAGTTCGACCAAATCCACCAAGATAACTCTATTGGACAACACTATAGGACAATTCTTATAGACGCTTTTAGCAACCACGAAGTCACCTACCGGGATAGAAACCGAAAAAGGTTCAACTTAGACATCGGGAAGCACATCAACTTCATAGCCATCAAAGGTGTTACAAAATATAAAGTGGCACCGGGATAAAGCAATGCATATACATTAATTAAAAAGACATGCAACATATCAGTAACAACATTGGGAGACCCCTTTTGATCACCCCTACACTTGAGAGCATAGAAGCGGTTCCTCTTAGGAGCATTGGAACTTGGACCTATTGCTTATGCTTGATTACTCTCCCTACCTTGAGTATTGGTCATGGGACAATATCTAACCATATAATCATTCTTTCAACAACCAAAACAAGTATCTGTACCGATTAAACATTTACCCCCATGATTTTTTCCACATTTGGCACAAGTAGCTTTATCAATTGGTGATCCACCACCTTTTCCTCCTTGAGGCTCAGGGTTAGGCACCCTATTCTTACTAGCCTTTGGGAATTTAGAAGGATTTTGGTTGGAGAATCTCTTCTTAAACCTTGGCTTGTCTTGGATTTCAAACCTACCCTCGGAAGTATCTCCATCATGGGTCATTGCCTTATTGTCCTCCCTATCATTTCTCTTAAGCCTACTCTACTTAACTTGTTGAGCATGCACCATAAAATGAGAATTGTCCATGTTTTCATGAAACATCGCCACATGACATCTTCCACTAGATCACCGGACACTTCCTAATAAAATGGTTCATTTCATTTCTTGGATTTTGCACCAAAGAAGAGGAATACTAAGACAACTTAGTGAATTTCAAGGAGTACTCTTGAACACTCGTACCTTCTTGACGAAGGTTGATGAACTCTATCACATTTTCCTCTCTCTTCTCTTGGGAAGAACCTATCAAGAAATGCCCTCCTTAAGATTTTTCAACTCACAGGACCCGCTCTCAAAGCCCTATTGTCCTTCCATTGAGTATATCATGTTTGAGACACATCCCTGAGTTGATAAGTAGCTAGATCAACCTTCTCATTTGAACTCACCCTTATACCATACAAGATCTTATAAACCGCATCAATAAAGTATTGGGGGTGTTCATCAACCTTAGACCCAAATAACATGGGAGGATTCATCCTTGTGAAGTCCCTCAAGCGATAAGCCATGGTACTAGCATTTTAGTTCACACACGTGCAACATCCAGGTATGCTTGATGCATCATAGATTGAACTTGAGTAGTTACTAACTAAGCTTGAGTAGTCATTACTTGATAAAAACATAGAAAAGCCGACCATATCTGTCAATCTTTCATAGACGGAGGATTGACCGGAGCTTGGTCACCTAGAAAAAATTGTTCTTGAGGAGGAGCTTGATTGTTTTGTGGAGGATCTTTGTTGTCTTGGAAAACAGCTCTCACATTAGCGACCTCCTCTTGAACTCTTCTTGCGGCTGCCCTTCTAGTAGTCATAGATATAACCACAAGAAGAAGATTAGATGAAAAAGATACATAGATTTAAGACTCTTGAGGCATGACCTGGAATACCAAGAAAGTGAGAATTTCTCAAGCATCACATAGCCTCTCATTCATAGGTGTGGCGTGGATAACAATTATGAACAACACTCTACATAGACATGGTTTAGTGAGACATCAATCCTAAGATTATTCAACCTCATGCTCTGATACTAAGTTTATCAAGATCGGGAAGAATCCCCTAGTCATAAGTGGCATTTTCGTCCTCTTTACAGGCCTAAAACAACCCCTTAGCATACATCATTGCATTTCATAGGTATAAAAATACGAAAGAATTAAAAACATTGCATATGAAGTATACATAGACTTCTCGTTTATCAATATATATGAAACTTACATAGACTTCTCATTTATCAACATAGTCAAATTCATTAACATGGTCTATTATTGTCTCATACATAACCATCGATTATAAAGGTACAAGATTTGGGACTTAGCCCTTACACTGTTACAATATGTCTCATATAGACATACAACAAATTCTCAAAATATTAGAAATGGACATTTTCTTAGACATAGTCAATATTTAGTACTAGAGTAATGGGTTTCATCCTCGGATTTGAGGACTCACTAACTTGGCTATCTTATCCAAGCTTCTTAAAAGTTTCCTTGAATTTCTTCAATGGCTCGAACCTACATTTTTGTAGAAATAGAAAGAATATGGGTTAGTTTAAACCACATGTACTAAGTATGAAGACATATGCAATTAAAATATTTACAAAAATGCTAAAAAGGACATTTTCTTCAAAACATGCTATGTCACTTTGAAAAACCTTCCAGCAGAACATATGCCATCACATATCACAATATCTTACTCACAATCCCAATCCATTCTAACTACTGCAATGCCTATGTAAAGCCCCATAACTGCACATAGACATAGTCTACTAACAAAGAAATGATAAGCATTATCTTTTCATGTCAAGGACCTACGATCTCATATATGAAACCAACATTATATAGAATAATCACTATGCTTTTCATTCGTAGCATAAGTATATAGAAATATTACCCTAGGAACTCCCTCAAGGTCTACATGTACAATATATAGGTAAAGTCTGATACCCTTACCTAAACTAGTATACCTATCAAGTGAACCTAGTTATTATGCATCTTTTACTTTCATTCATTCATTTTACTTTCGGGAACTTCATCATAACCAAAAATAGACCATGTCAGATAAACATGGAATTCGTTGTCAAAACCTCACACCGAAAGGAGGGAATCTTACTTTCCAATGTATCACATAAACATCACAACATTATCTAGGTGGATCCACTAGCTAGGTTTTATAGGGGGCACATAGTATAGCAATTATGAGGTTGTTGCCAGGAATTCTCTTTATGCATATGAGAATTGTAGTTTCAACCTCATGAGACTTTAGGCGAACCTACCTTTCTCATTGGAAGGGGCACCTCTCACTATTGCGTTCAGTCGATGCTAAGCTAGATATTCCCTTTTTGAAGTTATTTAGAATCTTCCTTAACATTATATTATATAAATCTATATTAGGAGACTAACCCCCTGTATAACATGATCATAGCTTTTAGGTTCTATGATTTGAACTTCCTTTCATCTAAAACCAATGAAGAAGTGAGAACATTACGTCATAACAACATTAATGGAATGCACAACAAAACTCTTTTCATTCCTCCATAACCTAACCTTATAATAATATCACATTCATCATAATCATACCCTAATAATATATACAAAGAATCATCATTTACGCTTCAACTGAATAACAACATCAATTATAGGCCAACATCAACATAATAGAGTAGCCATAATCTTAGAAGTCTTAGCTATGGCTTCCAAGAACTTCATCGAGGATGTCACCCTCAATTCCATGATATTTATCCCTTAAGTCAAACATTATCATCACATAATGGTAAATTAACAAGAGTTCATTTCAAATCTCCCTCAATCATAAATAACAAAATCGTAATGTAGGGTTAGGGGAAGATACGCGTTCATGAATCTTTAGAGAGATTTAGGGCAAAGATTTGAGGGATAATTCATAACACACATAATCTTATGTAAATCATCAACATAATCGAATTTAAACCATAAAATTCAACATTGAAAGTAAATCCACGAAATTGGGTGAAAACATGGAAACTTAAGATCTTTGAAAACCAACTTTGAAGATCCTCTTGGGGAAGAGTAACAAGAGTGAATATCCTTCATACCTTGAGAGTTATTGAATAATGATGGAGTAAAACTTGAGGCTTGAAGCCCTAGGATGATCTAGTATAGTCCTGAACTAACTAATTAAAACTGTCCTAAAAATTTATTAAGTAACTAACTAATTATGAGGTGTTAGGTTAGTGTAATGACTTAGGGGGCTTATATAGTCATAAAACAAAAAATTCAAACCGTCCCTAACTAATTTATTCATTTAATAACTAATTATATAATCACTCCTAACTTAACCAAAATTTCGCAGTAAAAACTAAGTCCAATCGACGAGTCCACGTCGATGGACCATAGTCCAAACCACGGACCATTCTGGTCATCCGTAGTTTAGTTCATAAACTGGTTCTTGGGAAATTTTGGTGAGGTTTCTAAGTATTGACCAACGATACCCAGCGATGGAGCATCGTTCAAACGACGACTCATCGTGGTCCATCTTGGTTGCATACTGTAATTTGAAAGCTTTTGAGGTTAAATGTTGGGTCCTCCTCAAGGACCATTAAGTCTTACCTAGAAATATTTACCCTAAACACACTCTAAGGTATATTCTAAACCTTTTCACCAATTTTAACTTTTATGCGACTCTTAATACCCCTTGACACACATGAAGGCACACTAGTTAAATTTCACTAGTCTTCGGACATCGTGGTCGTTTCATGACCTTTTAATTTATTACTTCCTATTAAGGTCATTACCTTTTTTTAAGATTAGAAACATTGTTTTAAGGCATATTTAATCAAGTGAGGCTCTATACTAGGTCATTGAACTTCCAAGATGTAACAAGCTGGAAATTCAAATAAAATGAGAAAGAATTTAAATCAAAAGGGTCACCGCGAGGGTCAGTCAATTTACAAAATAATTGAAAAGTTTTGGACATTCAATTTAATTTAATTTAATTACATAAATAAATAAATAATTAAAACAAAACTTTGTCCAAAAAGTAATCTCTCGATCAATCATTTTCCAATGACAAAGACAAAGCGGAAATCGAGCCAAGCGGTGATGACGAAGCGAGGGGCTCCCTCTTTCCAACCCTCTTAACAATTAATAAAAGTTTTTATCTATTTAAACTCTTCTAATTTTCTTTCATTTGAAAGATGAGGGAGAAATGACTTTTTACAAAAGTATAAGAAGACTTTTCAAGTTCCCAAGTTTTTCAAGTTCCACGTTCCTAGTTCATCTCTTCGTCTTCCCTCTATTTACCATTTACTCTTTCTATATAGCCAGCAATCCCCCACATGAATGGGAAATGATTATGAGATAATAAATTCACGGACGAGTGTGTACTTTACAAGGAATAATAAATTTTATCTAGATAAGTAGGTTTTCCCTTTGATTTTCCGTACAGAACATATGTCGGATATACTCAGTCAATCGTTAGATGCACTATCTTTGATTTGTCGAGATTTTGTTTATACCTAGACAACCATATGTCACACAATTAACCCTTTATCATTTATGATTCTTACAGTTGTATTCGTTTCAGCCAGAACACTTCCTGATATCATGAGTGTGTATAGAAAAGACTTTTGATATAAAATTCTAGTTGAAACGAATTGCACTTGACATTCACATAGGTGATTTCTAACTGTGTCATCTCGTGATACATTATTTGGTCAAAATTTGTCAAACATATCAAATCATTAAAAACATTAAGCTTTATTAATTCATTAACAAGTCTTAATGTCTTAACCTTGTTCCTAAATATTATCTTCATCAATCATGATGAGAATGGATCGAGTTGGTTGAGAATGTCAAACCGTCAAACACAAACTTATTTTTCTCCTTGAATCTAGCTCACGGGATCTCCTATATGCTAGATAGAATTACAACCATGCTGACTTATCCTGAGCCACAATATCCATTTTTTAGATGATCTTTCAATTACCTCTGTCACAAGGAATTTTGTTAGTGGATTTGACACATTATCGTTTGACTTCACATAATCAATTGTGATAATTCCACAAGAGAGAGAAGTGGTCTTACAATGTTATGTCTCTGTCGTATATAATGAGATTTTCCGTTGTACATGCCGTTCCCTGCCCTACCTATTAGTGATTGATTATCACAATGTGTGCATATAGGTACCACAGTCTTGGGACAAAATGGAATACACACTAAGAAATTTAGGAGCCATTTAACTTCTTCACGGCCTTATCTAAGGAAATGAGTTCAGATTCCATTGTAGAACGAACGATACATGTCTATTTGGATGATTTCATAGATAATTCCCCTCCACCAATGTAAACACATAACCACTTGTGAGTTTTACTTCGTTGGACCCGATGATCCACTTTGCATCACTGTATCCTTCAATCACGACAGGATATTTATTATTATGCAAAGCATAGTGTTGTGCATATATTCCAACATACATTTCATTTCCATCAAGTTATTTTGAATAGGATTACTAGTGAATCGAAACCGTTTTTTAATAGAAAACACTCTACTTGGTCGCGTGTAATTCATGATATACATTAAAATTCCCAACACTGGCATATTCCAATTGAGAGTCACATTCATGTTCATTCTTTTGAAATGTAAAACTTAAAACAATTAGAGTTTTGACAACATTGAAATTCAAATACTTGAACTTATCCATTACTCTTTCAATATAATGAGATTGAGACAATACTAGTCCTTGAGGAGTTTTGAGAATCCTGATTTCTAAGATCAAATCAGCAAGTTCTAACTCCTTCATATTGAACTTCCTGGACAGCATGCGCTTAGTAGCATTTATATCATCAATATCTTTACTCATTATAACCAAGTCATCAACATATACACAAACAATGACTTCATGATTCAGAATGTTCTTAATGTAACATACTTATCAAATTCATTAATCTTGAATTTATTTGTCAACATTGTTTGGTCAAATTTAGCATGGCATTGTTTTAGTTCTTTCTTGATCCCATAAAGAGACTTCACAAGCTTTCACACTTTTTATTCTTTACCAGGAACTACAAATCCTTCAGGTTGTTCCATTTAAGTTTCTTCCGTCAACTCACTATTTAAGAAGATTTTCTTTATATTAATTTGGTGGATTTTAGGATCATGCACTGTGACTATTCCTATCAACATCGTAATTGATTTTATCCTTGTTAGTGGAAAGTATGTATTAAAGTAATTCAACCCTTCCTTTTTTTATATTCTTTGACTACAAGTCTAGACTTATATTTGTCAATAGTCCCATCGGCTTTCATTTTCCTTTCAAAGACCCACTTTGATCTTAAAGGTTTATTTCATGGAGGAAGAACAACTAATTAACAAGTATGGTTACTTAAAATTAATTCTATCTCACTATTGACTGCTTCTTTACAATATGTTGTCTCAGACGAAAGACATAGTTGTTTTTAATGTTTGAGGCGCATTTCAAGTGAAAATGTCAGAAAGTTTGGTCCGAAAGAAATAGATTTCTGTTGGTGATTACTACGCCCACGATCCTCGTTTTATAGTGTATTTTTGGTTGATTCTTCCCGTGGTCGTTTAGGTCTTTCACTTATCGACTCACTTTTAGTTTTATAAGAATATATGTGTTTAAAACTCAGTGCTATATGACTCAATTATCGTATTAACATGAATCCCATGATTATCATATTTGTGAAACAAAATCGACATGCCTTACTATTCACAACGCATCCAATAAATACACAATCTACTATTTTGGGCCCAATTTACACCCTTTTGGGTAAATGAACCTCTACCTTGGCTACACACCCCCACTCTTTCAAAATTTTCAAGTTGGATTTCCATACTATAAATAATTCATATAGAAAATTATTTTTTCTATGTGATACCCTATTGAGTATCTTATTAGCTGTTAGGATGACTTCCCCCCAAATGTTTTGTGGCGAAATAGAACTGATTATCAATGCATTCATCATTTCCTTTAATGGTTTATTCTTCCATTCCACCAAATCATTTGACTGTGGTATATAGGGTGCAATAGTTTGATCAATAATAACATATTCCAAACATATATATGCAAACGGAGATTCGCGTTCTCCGCTCCTATCACTCCGAATCATTTATATCTTTATATTCAATTGATTCTCTACTTCTTTTTTGTATTGTTAAACTGCATCAATTTCTTCATTCGTACTTTTAAGCAAATATAGATAAAATTGAGTGCAACCATCAATAAAAGTTATAAAATACATTTTTCCACCTTGAGATGGTGTCGACTTCATGTCACATACATACGTGTCCATTAAGTCTAAAGATTTGGAATTCCTTTCAACAGACGTATAAGGATGTTTAACAAACTTTAAGTATCCTAAGTGAAGTATCCCTTTCCTAAGAGTATCTCATTATAACTAATTTACTGCTTTGTCACTAACTAGGAAAAACTTAAACCCGCTCTTAATGAACAGCGAAACAGAAACTAAATCCTTCCTAATAGTAGGAATGTGCAGAACATTGTTCAAAGTCAACACTTAATCGGATGTCATTTTGTATATTACTTTTTCCCTTCTTGCAATCCTTTTTGTTTATGTGTTCCCCATAGACAAATCTTCATCGAACTCAGCAGGGATGTACGTTGCAAAGTCTTCTTTCATAGAGCAAATATGTCGAGTAGTGCCTGAGTCAAGAAACCACTCCTTGGGATTTCCAACTAAGTTGCACTCCTAGATTGTTGCACATATGTCATCCGCATCTTCCATATCTTCCACGATGTTTGCTTGAGTTTTCTTTTTTCTTTGTCTTTGTCCTTTCTTGGATCACGACAGGACTTGTGACCAACCTTACCACAGTTGTAACATTTGCCCTTGAACTTTTTAGTTGCATGTTATGACTTCTGTCAATTGGATATTTTTTTCTTCTTGCCTTTGGTAGGAGCTTCTTCAGCAATATTAACTCCAATTATTGTCGAACTCATACAAGACTTGTTTTTAGTTGTCTCATTATCTTCCTCAATTTGAGCTAAATCACAAGATCATTAAGCTTCATTTCCTTACCTTTGTGCTTTAGATAATTCTTGAGTCGTTCCAGAAGGAGGTAACTTCTCAGTCATTGCATCCACTTGAAACGCTTCATTAACTACCATATCCTCAACAATCAGTTCGTGAAAAATAAGTTGAAGCTCATGCACTTGTGATCGAACAATTTTACTATCTGACATTTTATAGTCTAAAAACTTTGCGATTACAAACTTTTTCAAGCATGCATCTGCTTTCTTATATTTCTTCTGAAGTACATCCCATAACTTTCTTGGAAGTTGTAATTACACTATAGACAATATACTATTCGTCCTCTAAAGCACTTAGAATGTGTCATTTACATAGGAATTTTGCATGTTTCCATGCTTCAAGAATCATAAACTTTTGTCTGTCTGACATATCAGCAGCAGACACTAGAGTTTCTTCGTTGGTAAATTTCTATAGACTAAGAATTGTAAGCCAGAAAAATACTCGTCGCTACCATCCTTTTAAATTCACACCAAAGAATTTTCCTAGTTTCTCGACAAGTGGTACAGCAGTTTGGGTTGGTGCAGCAACAACTACCGTCACATTATTGTTTTCCATTTCAGAATTTGTAACAAATAGAAATTGATACAAATGGCTCAGGAAACTTTACATGAGTATAAAACCACAAAGGTTTTCGTCTCCAACCAAAACACAGATTAAACAAAAAAGTATAATTTCCTTAAGATTATTAACAATCTGTGTGTAAAACAACAATATTGATTACCAAAAAACTTTGCGGAAAGAAGAAGTTACCAAAGTTTTCAATGAATATGTGAAGAATAGAAGGAAAAAATTAATTTACTAAATTACTAAAATATGTAAAAAAAAATACTAGAATCTGAAAAAACGGAATAGAAAAAGATTAAGCCCACATTATGCACATTGTTCCATTAAGGAAATTATTCCACTCTAATATACGGTGTTTGATTTGGAATATGTCCTACCAATATCAAATAATCTCAATTACTAGTGTATTGATACCCAAAATGCCGGTGTCAGCAAGCCACTTAATGGCAATAAAGTACAGGAATAAATTTTATGCAAAAGAAGAAGAAGAAATAAGAAATTTTCGTAAGTAAAAAGTATGATGATTAACATGTATTTATAGCCATAGGAATTCATTATGAAAGATTTCTTATTGGAACCTTTCAGAACAATCATCTCAACGGGGGGAAATTCTAATAAAATGAAAAAGAACTTATATAAGAACGGTCACGCCGAGTGAGCGACAATGACGGCACGATGGGGGACATTCTTTTAAACCCTTTTAACAATCAAAGGAAGTGTTTCTCTATTTAAACACTTCTATTTTTCTTCCACCACCGATTAGGGAGAAATGTTTTTTTACTTAAGCATAAGAGAACTCTTCAACTTTCGAACCTTTTCAAGTTCCTCTCTTCATCTTCTGTCCATTTTCCATAAACTCTTGCTATAGATCCAACATGACTTCCATATGAAATATATTGGATCTGTATTCGTGATTGGAAGCAGCTTTCTTTGATGGTTGGAAGAGTTGTGTATGGCTGAAAACTTCAACTCATTGTTTAAAATGTGAAGCACCAACTTGAAACCTATATTAAATATATTTCAAAAGCCTGAGTTCAAAATTCGACTTTCTACAAATGAGTTTCACTTTGAGTGGGTAATATATCAAAAGAATTAAAACATCGAAAAAGCCTTATATCTAAAATTTAGGTTGATTTTTAGATAAAATTAGAGTGGTTTTACATCAAATTCTCAGAGCAGTGGGACGGTGTAGATGAAGAACCGGTAATACATATTTCAGATTTGCAGAAATGTGACTGTTACTGAAATCAGTTGAGGAAAATTTCTATGGGTCTGCTGAGTATTGAATATAGTACCAAAAAATTTCTTAGTATTCAAATTTTATTGAAGAAAATCAGTTGGGTAACCTTATTCAAGCTTAATTTGGCTTTGATTTGAAAGATTTTAGGTACATAATTCTTGATTGTGGAGAGTGGTGGATGAAATTGCTATATATGATTTGTGGTGTATCGGTTGACGTAGTGATGATGCTTATTTCAAAATAGTTAATGATTATGAAATTTGGATGTTGCCATTTTTGTTGTATAAGATACAACAAAGAAGAAAACAAATTAAAAGTTATAAAAACAATCAGGAAAAATACATATATTCTTAAAAATATTAGAATTAATATTTTCATTTTTTTTGGTCTTCACTCAAATACACTTACTTTGCAAGGTAAGCATTTGGGGACATAATAATTTCAATTCTAAACTATTCAAGGGGTGATCCCCATGTGTGTAGTTGGAAATCTTAATACTGGTTAGGGTGAAATTTGATCATTTTCTCTACTTTTCTTTGATATCCACTTTTTGATTTTTTTTATGAGTCATTATTTACCGTTTCATAATCAACTAGCGAATTTGACCATGCTTGGGCGATTTATAAAAAAATCAATAAAATGAAAATGGTATTTTTTTTAACTTCATACATTGGATATAGATTTATTTTTGTTATATTTATTTGAAAAAAAACAATAATAATATTTTTATTGGTGTGATATGAACCACATTTAAAAATTTGCATTTCAAATAAAAGAAAAATAAAATAAAACCTAATGAAACTAAAATCATAAAAACACAAACACACAACATAGTTTTCAACAAAGTGAAGTGCTTATTTGATATAGGCTTTGATACTATATATTCAAAAGAGCACAAACTTTTTCTTCAAAAAAATGATGAATGTACAATAATGTAGCTGTGTAAACAATTATACTTACTCATGGCTCTATGAAAATTTTGCATAATTATGCTTTCTAAACTCATTTAGCACACTTCTATGGTGACAATAAAGAGAATTAATTTAGGAATAACTTTACCATGTAAGAGGAGTCCTATAATTGTCATACAAATATCAAATGTAACAAAATATTGTAATAATTTATAATTACTATTTAGATAAACATTGAGCTCCGGGAATCCTTATTTTCTCTCACAAATTTTCTCATCAATCATCTCAATTAGTTCTTTAGTTATCTCATGGATGACTTTATCTTCCACATAGGTTAGTCCACTAGTCAAACACATTTTGTCCAAAAAAAATTCAATATACATAATTTCTCAATACATTATGAAAATTAAGATGATCAAGAAGTCAAATAAGAGATTGAACATATAAAACAGAATTTATTACCGTCATCTTAGTTTCATATGTGAAGAGTAAAAAATTATAAATCAATTCAACTTTTGTCTTTAAATAAATCGCATTCCACATTCTTCAAATCTTAGTCCTCATCATGAATTCATGTCTATTATAATGACCAACTCTGGAAAAAAAAGAGAAAGAAAAATATGTTAGACACAATCTAGTTAAAAGAAATATGAAATATAGTTAACAAACTACTACATGAAGAAAAAATAACACTTCAATCTATATATAGTACAAAAGTATAGAATATGAAAAGAACAAAATTTAATTAAAATATAATTACTCAATGATTAATTTATAGTAATTATTATAATTGAAAACAAATAAATTGTTGATGAATATAACGGGAAGGAAGAAAACTTACCACTAATCATTCATTTCACAATTAAGAAAAATTAACATCTCTTAATTAGTGCTAATTTTTTGTCATTATTTATTTTGGCATAACAAAAGTTACAGCTAATCAAATTAACGTTCCTTTTTGGTGAGTTTTATTGACCTACAGTTCTAGTAGTAATTAAATTAAATTAAGCAAAATTTGTGTTCCTTTTTAAGTTAATGCTTTACTCAAATTAACATTTTTTTTGGTTAATTATAGTTATTGTCGATTTTGAGGTCACTTAATCGAATTAAACTAAGTAAAATTAATGTTTCCTTTTTAGTTATTGTACATTTATAGTCATTATATCATTACTTTTGGAATAAATAAATGTTGTGAAGGCTCATAATGAGGATATAGAATATTTTTTTAAAACATATTTTTGAACAGATTATGAAATTAAATATTGAAAATTCTTAAAATATAGATAAATAGAGATACTATCAATGAAGCATGTCACATCAGCAAGTTGATATTCCGCCACATCAGCAAGTTGATATTCAACATTCATTCACTAATATATATATATATATATATATATATANGTCGATAATTAAAGACTTAAAGACATTTCAAAAAGGCTCTAGCTTAGCACGGAGTGAACTAGATTTAGGAGTTCCACTTCCCACATAGGGAAGGTACAAACACTACATTACTCATAATATTGGAGACTATAATGCATGGCGCATAGAGAGGGTCACAACTAAATCTCCTAGTTCTTGAATTATGTTTCCCCCATAAGAATACTAGTGGATCCACGTAGTTGCTATGTTTAATGTTTTGGTACTACCTTTGCAAATAGTCCGTCTTCTTTCGGTGTAGGGTATTATGAAATCGGATTCCACACTAGCTCATGTGGTCTATGCCGCTTAGAGAAAGATGTTCCCAAAAGGTAAAACGAATTAAAGGACTTCAACTCTAACTTTGATAACCTAAGGGGTCTAGCTTAGTCTAGGTAGGGGTATGGTATTCTACCTAAACATTGCACTAGCTAGCCTTTGGTGGTGCTTTTGGAGGAGTTTCATATATATATATATATATATATATATATTTATATATATATTTATAAAGACACACACACAAAATTATACAATATCGATACATTAGATATACATATGATCATTTAATTGAAAATAATTTTGGTTGCCCATATATATTTGTAAGTAAGTAGAAATCCAATCATTTTTTATTTTCTATTAAGGCGAAATCCATCATCAATCTCTTAAAGATGGCACCATTTTTTCCTAAACACTTTAACTAGATCTTATTTATTCTAAACACCTCAAAAAAGACATGTTATGTCATTCTTGAATTGTGTATAATGTCGTACTAAGAGACTCTTAATTTTCTTAGGTGTTATGGTCAGTTATTTAGTGTGTGAATGAACTTGATGAATTAAGCTCACTGAAATCTCATCGCAAACAGTTGAGTTGAAAGTTCCCTTACCAATTATTTTTTTATATAAGACTCTACTTGGGTCAACTTCAACTGATGATATCTCCTAGTATATGAAAAGTTACATTAACCGTAACCTATTAAATTAGAGGTATTTCAATTTCTCATAGCAAACAGTTGAGTTGAAAGTTACCTTACCAATTAATTTTTTATGTAAGACTCTACTTGGGTCAACTTCAAATGATGATATCTCTTAGAATATGAAAAGTTACATGAACCGTAACTTATTAAATTAGAGGTATTTCAATTTCTTTCCAATTCCACCAATTTTGTGTCAATTCTAATTTCAAGTAAAAAGTTATGACCACTTCAGTAACCTTGACGAATTAGTTTACGAAAAAATCATTAAAAATGGCTGGTTTTGTCTTTTTACTTTTAAGAAAATCCTAAACTAATTTCTTGACTAATTAAAGATCAAAACAAATCAGATTGTCATCTCTTAATCCCCCAATATCTTCTCTGTCAAACCCTAAGACAAAATCCGAAGGGAAAAATCAAAGTAGAATACTTCATTCAAGATTATTTCAATTATTTTCAAATTTCTTCTTCAAAGAAAGTCTTTCTTTAAGAACTCCATTCTGTCCAACTCAATTTCCTTCATACAATTATGAATCATTAATGAGAATCATAATTTCAAGAATCTAATTCAAGAAATCTCAAGAAAGGATTTCATGATTTTTCTCCTTCGAGCTAGAATTTCAACGCTTCTAGTCAAGTTCTTATTAAATATTCTTCAAGAACCTTGTTCTTCGGGGTATGTAAGACTATCATAGTGTTGGACTAGTTTGTCCTCACGCCCTACATATACTTTCAAATTAGTAAACGAGTAATCTATAGGTTTATATCCCAAGATTTGAGTATTCTTGATATGAGTTAATTTTTAGTTCTTGAGTTCAAGTGTGTTTGTGTAATATTTGAGATGTCTTTTCAATGGAATATAGTACCATTTATATAGGCGTAAACTAGAGTTTAGGGTTAGTAGCTTCCAAGAATTCTAATTGGAAATGAACACTTGTATAGTACCAACTGTAATTGAACATGGCTTGTAGATTCAAAAAAAAAATCCAATGTCTACGACGTTTCTACAAGCCAAGGGATAGTGGCACAAACAAGGAGTAAATTCTAGAACGTTTCGATTGAATAAAAACAATAGGGTTCTACTATCAACTAACATATTCCACATCCACATAAACATAGGTTGACTTTCTCTTCAACAAACATCACACATTGATTCAAGAAACGGTCCTCCATTGCGCTCTTTTGCAACTTCGAATAGCAGACGTCAACCATGGGCCTCTAAAATTCATTTGAGGCACTGTGATATAAAAATTCTATTTAGGATGTGGGATCTAGGCTCGTCTAGCCAAAAATGAGGAAGAATTCATTTTCATTTCTAGAAGACTCAGTTTGACAATTTTTATAATTTTTTATAAGATGATCCGTGAACCTAGTGCGAGTTTTCATATCACAAACCTCAATAATTCCTAGGGGCCCATGGTAGACATCTGCTAGTCAAAAGTAGAAAGACATAGGCAATTGATAAACATTTATTGAATCAACATCGTATATTGCATCAGAAAAAATCGGTTGTTGGTGTTGCTGGAGAATTAATTAGTTTGTATAAAAACTTTTCTATCGAAAATTAGAATATATATATATACACACTAGGTAAATTATTCGTGCTTCGCACGCGATTGGACTATTTTATTAAACTTACATATGATTATTCAGTAATATGACCTATAGTAAATGATTAAGTTTCATGGAAAATGAGGAATGAAAAAGGTTCATAAGAAGTTCAATTAATGTATTTCAATTCGATTCCTCTATAGCCAAAAAAAAAATAGCGGTAGAAATAAAAGTTTTGTTTATTAAAAAACCAAATGTAATAAATTCAACCATTTCAACAAAGTTATGAGTTGTGGAACAAAACGTGCAAGAGTAGTAACATGACATTGCAATCAAAATCAATTTTCTTTGTTTATATGAAGAAACTTGTAAAAGGGACAAAAGATAAGATCAATTTTCAATCATCTTACATTAATCACTACGACTTATAGTAAAGATTAAGTTTCCATGAAATAGGAGGATGAGAACGTTTAGTAATGAAACAAACTTTATAAGAAGCTTAATCAATGTAATTGAATTCACCTATCCAACGGGAAAATATTTTCAAATAATAATGACAGCAAATCCCTCTATTTATAGATAACAGAGGGTAGTGTGAATAAATATTTATTGTGCCTTATCGGAAAGGTCACAACTCTTTGGAAAAGTTGCAACCATTTGGAAAGGTCACAACCTCTCATAAAAGTCACAATTTTCATAAAAGTCACAAATCTTCATAAAAGTCACAACTTTATTTGGAAAAAAAGTAGAGAGGTCTAAACAAAGGTTCATTATTTATTATTTAATTATAAATAATAAATAATTTATTTGGAAAAAAAGTAGACTAACAATAGGAAATATCAAAAATATATTTTTATAATTAATATTATAAAAATTTTCAAAATCGTGGCAAGCCAAAATCGAAAATGGTAAGCAAAAGTATAATTAAACAAAACTACGTGGAAGCAATAAAAATACAAGAGTGGGACGTTGTATAGATGTTTAAACTCATATGTGTCAGCACCACAAAATTCAATAATTTTAAAATTTTAAAAATTATTATTTTATTTAAAATTTGTATCTATAATTAACCTAAAAAAAATAACATGTCTTATTGGACAACGAGAAGCCTTACACAAGTCACTTAGCATGCATCATACTAGATAATAAAATTTAAAGAGTTCAAAAGATAGCTTAATGTATATAATAAGAGTTTGACAAATAGTAGCAAAAGTCTTAACATAAGCTTCAAGTCAACTATTACATAAAAAGAGTGATTGGGACGTAACCCATGTATCATAGAACATCCGAAAGAAAAAACATAAAGCAAAGAGTCTCGATCCTTGAAACACGAGGACTCACAAATCTTTAAAATCTGTAAAAATTTCAACTAGCCAATAGTATGCGGAATAGGAGTGTCAAACCCTACATTTGGGGAAAACAATGTAGGCAAGAGTGTGTTAGTACATAGAATGTACTAGGTATTATAGTAATCCATAAGAGTTATCAAATCATGCTAAAAAGCAATTTCCATGACATTCAATGCCAAGATAATCCATAAGATAAAAGGTTAAAAAACATAATCGTGATCAGGGTCAACATAAGTCAAATCATCATTAAAATACATGTGAGATACTTCTAGAGGTAATCTTAGTTCATAATTTTTGGAAGTAGCCATTAACAAACATATTGTCCATGTGAGCTATAACATGAAATCCAGTGTCTATCCCACACCAAAAGGAGATGTCCTTACTTGTCAAGGTAAGAACCATAAACTTTTAGCTTTAGTGGATCAACTTTATAATTTTTATGTAACACAAACCTACGGTGGAACATAGTTATGGGACATGCACCACTTGTCCACTCGGTGCTAAGCATAAATCCACCGGAAATGTCATTAGTCTTAACTTGTCTTATCATTAAGGGACTTGGGTGAATGCCGTTTATCTTATCATCCATGAAAGACACATCAAGTAGCCAATCCAATCTAGAATTCATTAGAATGCTCCTTAAACTGGATTCATCTCATGTAAGAAAACTTGTAAACCTTATGAACCCTTTATGTGAGAAAATTCTTTCAAATCATGTTTGTGTGAAATCTTTTCACTGTAACGATAACAACAACATTGATGTTTTACTATCAAAGCAACATTAAATCATTTTCATCAATTTCATACGGAAACATGCATATATATCTTCATAAATTCATCATTCATAATCAGTTTTTGTATCAAACAATTCAAGAGTATTTGAAGATACTGGATGGAAAATTGAGATTTAAAAAGCTTATAGTTGAGATTGGTCAACATTCAATAGACATGTCTCAATGATTGTAACATGTCAAAATTGTGGTTTTTAGTCAAGTTGCATGTGAGGTTCGTTTGTATTATGTTCTGAATGATTTTCATGGGTTGATTTTTGGGTGCAATTGCACCTACGAGCTTTATTCTACACTTGCGATTGAGGGTTGCATGTGTGCATCCATAAAGCTCGCACTACTGAGGATTTTGTGTTGTTGCAGCAACGAGGGAAATTCTATTATGGTGAAGTCTATCCACTCAAATTACTTCAATCGCTATGGAACATTATTTTCTATCCAACGAGTTCATATCCGTGACAGATTTTGCAAAATTGTTTTTGCTGAAATAGTATTCACTTGTAAGTAAGGGTGATCAAATGGGTATACTAATATGGGTATCCTTTCATATTATCCATATTAAATGAATTGAGTATAAAACTCATTTGAAAATGGGTAAAGAACGAGTAATATCCATATTACCCATTTAAAATGGGTAGTTAAATGGGTAAAAATAAACAAACAAAATGATTTAATTTGGGATAGAAGTGGTAGGGCTAGAGGGGTTGGGGGGTAAGAGGGTGGGGTGGGGGGTCTAG
>NC_028648.1:43565505-43584260 GCF_001406875.1 Solanum pennellii | reverse complement strand
TGAGGTTGAGGGTGGGGGTGGGGGGCTGGTACATGTGGAGTTAATTGATAATATATTTTTTCTTTTTAAAGCATTTAACAAGATCTCTAATATAATATGGGTAATATGGTATCCATAATATTCATTAGGTGAACTCGTTTTACCCATTTAATATAAGAGTCGAGTCGGGTAACTTATCTATTTTTGTTTAATTCATTTTTTAATCGACTCATATTCGACTCGACTCGCTCGTTTGCCACTCCTGCTTGTAAGTTTGATTTATTATTTAACTCCCAATGATTTAGGGAGCATAGGAGAGCAATTTGTGATTTTTAAGAGACTTTCATGGAGGACAAATCCATAATTTGACAGGTTTGGACTATTATTAGTGTAAATAAGAGCTAATGGTTATGGAGGTCTCGAATAAATGAGATGATGATTATTTTTTTGCGGGTAATCGGACTCTTCCTTCCTAAGCTAATGAACTTTGTGACTATCTAATTAATATTGATTTCTAGTATTAGCATTAGTTACATTGTATTCTTGCTCACTTAATATAACTCAAATAACTTATTGTTCAAGTTTGATTTCGAAATATGTCTTTGAGTACCGTTAAATTATTTTTCACTTATTGTTGATTATTTTGAACTTATTTATGATTGTTTTTGTTGAGGATTGAATCTGGTGTGTGCGTTGCTGTAGGAAAAACAGAGAATAACCACAAAATTTAGAGCTGCACAAACAAGATGCAGGAAATACTTTGTAGAAGTGTCTTCTTTATTAACTAGAAAAATCTGCCTTTATAGGCTTACAAAGTCAGGAAGATAATATATCTCCATGACTTCCACTTGACTAGAAACTAGGAAAGTTTCAGAAAAATAGCAACAAAATAAACCAAATAAAGAGTCTTTAAACTCTAGTAAAAGATTTATTTAAACTCACAGTAAATAATCAGTAACATAGATCTTTGTTTAATCAATTCTCAAAACTCCCCCTTCATTCAAAATCACATACTCCAAGGCATAACATAATGTAATAGTGCTTTGTCTGAGGAAATGCTTTAGTAAGAATATGTGCTACCTTTTCTTCCATGCTACAACTCATCAACTCAATCACCACTTCTGCAACCAGGTCACGGATGAAACGATGCCGAATATATACGTGCTTTTATCTTCCACGACAAACATGATTTTTTGCCATTGCAATTGCTAATAAACTATCACAAAATTTTTTTTTTCTCCCTTTTTTTCGGGATAAAGATCAGCAAGTAATTTGCTCAGCCACAACACTTGACATGTTGAAGATGCTGATGCAAAATATTCAACCTTAGAAGAAGACAACGTTGTTGTTGATTGTTCTATGAGCTCCAAGTAATAGCTGCAGAAACAAGATTTAAAAGATTTCCAAAAATACTCTTTCTATCATTCACATTCCCTGCCTAATCACTATATGAAAAATCATAGAGATTAAAATTAGAACTCCGAAAGTACCGTAGTCTATATCCCGTAATTCCAGCAACATAGAGCAAGACTCTTTTAGCTGCTCCAAGATGATGCTTCGAAGGCCTATTAAAAATCCTTGAAATCATTCCAACAGAAAAAATGATTTTTCAGGACGAGTGTACGTCAAATAAATTAAGACTCCAACTAAACTTCTAAAATAACTTCCGTATGATTTTTCAATACCATCATCAAGTTGCAGCTTCTCATTTACATTCGTAGGAGATGCCATTGTTTTTCGGTTAAGCATGTGAAATCTTTTTAGAAGATTGGTGGCATACTTCCTTTGGGATATGAAAATTATATCTTCTTCCTGCTTCACTTCAAGTCCAAGCAAATAATGCAACGTACACTCCCAAATCATTTATTTCAAATGTTCTCATCATAGAAGATTGAAAATCACATACAAGAGAGTAAGATGAACCCATATCATCAACATACAGACACACTAACAATAGATCATTTTTTCATATTTCTTCACATATAGAGTTGTCTCGTTTTGACTTTGTTTAAAACCATTTTCTCCGAAATGTGATTCAATTTTGTTGTACCACGCACGAGGAGCTTGTTTTAACCCATAGAGTGCTTTCCTCAACATGTATACTTTGTTCTGCTTTCCTTTTTCCACATAACCATCTTGATGTGTTATATGCAGTCCTTATTCAAAATCACCATTAAGGAATGCATACTTAACATCAAACTGATAAACCTTTCACTTTTATTGTACATCCAAAGCTAAAAGGATTCTTACTGTTTCAAAGAGAGAAACTAGAGAGAAAGTTACGTCAAAGTCAATACCCTATTGCTGCGGATATCCTTTTGTGACCAATCTGGCCTTGTGTTCTGAACACTTCCATCAACATGGTTTTTTGTTTTTAACACCCAGTTTACTCTGATAATATTTTTTGCATCTGGAAGGTCCACCAAGTACCATGTCCCACTCTTCCATATTGCCATAAGCTCTTGTTCCATTGCCCACCTACGTTCCATTTTTCTTGAAGCTTCCTGAAACCTAGTTGCATCTGCACCAAATAGAGCAAAGGTACATGTTTCATAAATATCTGAAAGTGATCATAACTTCCGTGGATGAGTTTCACTAGAACCTTCTGAGTTAGGGACCATCAATGTTGGTATGAAACATCTTGGACTTGTGTCGCTGGATGTTTCCTAAAGAGTGGCTTGGTGTATTAGTAAGAGACTGACTATAAGCAAGAGATTGACTAACTTCTTCACTAGGAAAGACTTAATCTCCTTTTGTAACTTGTCAACTTTTATTGTTGTTATCCCATTTCCAATAAGTGTTTTCATCAAATACAATGTCTCTCCTGATAATCACCTTACCATTCGTGGAATTATACAATCTAAAAACCATAAATTCTGGAAAATATCCGAAAAGATGAATTTTCAGACTTTTCATTAAGTTTTTTATGATGTTGAGTATTTCTTAGAGCACATGCAATACAAAAAAAATTCTCAAATGACTTGCCCACGACTTTTTACCTTTCCAAATTTCAAAAGGTATCCGACCCATGAATGCTTTGTTCAGAGAGATGGTAAGCAGAAAAACTGCAGTATCCAACCCATGAATGCTTTGTTCAAAGAGATGTTAAGCAGATAAACACAAGTATGAACATTCTTAGCCTAAAACTGATTTGGAATATCTTTACTCTTTGGCATTATCCTGGCCATCTCCGATATAGTTTGATTATTTCTGCTCAGTAATCTTATTTTTTTCTGGAGTGTAGGGTCCAGTCTGTTAAAGTCGTGCAACCTCAAATAATTTTTCTAGTCTTACTAAGTCTGTGCAGTAGCTATTTTATAGTTAGTTATTATTATATTGTTTTGTTAGCACATGATTGCTTTTCCTAGTTTGTATTATTGCAAATTTCTTTTCCTAGAGTTTAGGAAAATTGTTTTACTGAAACTAATCATTTGTTTAGTGGGGTTAGGATTCCACAAATTATGTAAGGCTATATAAGGCTACTTAGAATTTAGAAATAAACTCATAAAATTCCCTGCACGCATCAAGATAAATGAACAGAAGTAGGAACATCAAGCTTCAAGATGTTAGTTGGTCTAAAAAGAAAAGTTTAAGATAGATAAAAAATTTCGCTCAAAGGGAGTCCCAAAGAATCAAAAGAACGATAAATGATTTGATGGGAAGTGTTATAATTATGGGAAGAAGGGTCATATGGAAAAGGACTGTTGGTTTAAGAAACATCTAGTGGAAAGTAACACAGCTACCTCAAATCCAAACGAGAATAGTGTAGGTGATGTTGAAGCCTTTTTTGCTATTAAAGCGGAGCATTTAGGACTTACAAAGACACATCTAAATCAATTTATCATGAGAATGACTGGATCTTTTATTCGGGTTGTGCAAATCATATGACAGGCGATAAGCAAGAGTTTCAGAACCCATCAATGTACAAGGGTAGTCGAGTTGTGGTGAAAACCAAAAATTCAAGACTACCGATATCTCATATTGGTAAGATGTTAGTTTCTCTTCAACAAGGGGCCAACCAGATGTCACTTGAAAATAACTACCATGTTCCTAGTATGAAGAAAAACTTTCTTTTAATGTCACCATTAACAAAATGTGGAAACTATGTTCTATTTCGTCCTAATGACATGAGGATATATCAAGATCTTAAGAACCTGGAAAAGCCAATTATGAAAGGGAGAAGATTAGAATCAACTTATGTGATGTCCATAGAGTCTGCATATGTACAGAGCACAAAAAATAATGACACTGCAGATTTGTGGCACATGAGTTTGCTCATCTGAGGTATTCCAAGTAAATTGATGTCCGTAAAGTTTGCATATGTAGAGAGGACAAAAAATAATGACACTTCAGATTTGTGGCACATGAGATTGACTCATTTGAGGTATTCCAAGCTAGCTGCGATGATGAAGAATTCAATGGTCAAGGGTCTTCCTAAACTTTAAGCAAAACAAGACGTTGTTTGTGCAGGATGTCAGTACGGTAAAGCTAACCAGCTGTCGTTTGAAAAATCCAAATTTAAAGCCGATGAACCACTACAATTATTTCATTAGTATGTGGTTGGACCGGTAAAACATTCATCAATTGGTGGAATGAAGTAAATGGCGACCTTTATTGATGATTTCTCTAGGTATGTTAGGGTTTTCTTTATGAAAGAAAAATCATATTCTTTTTTTAAATTTAAAGAGTTCAAGGGAAGTGTTGAGGGAGAAGTCAGCAAGAAAATTTGTTGTTTAAGAATAGATAATGGAGGGTAATACAACTCAGTTGAGTTCTCTCAATACCTAAGGGAATTCGGAGTTCTCTATCAATATAGTTGTGCCTGCATTCCATTGAAAAATGGCATTGTAGAGAGGAAGATTAATCGGCATTTAGTAGAAATATTTCGCACAATGTTACATGCCATGAATGTCCCAAGAAGATTTTGGGCAGAAGAAATGAGGATTGCATTATATGTCATGAATAGACTTCTTCAACAAAGGTTAGGTTCTCCACCTTTTGAAAAGTTGTGGAATATGAAAGCTAATGTTAATTATTTGCGAGTATTTGGATGTGTATGCTATGTTTTTATACCTGATCAGTTATGTAACAAATCAGACATGAAAGTTGTTCAATAAATTTTTTTAGGCTATGATAATCAATGAAAAGGGTGGAAATGTAGTGACCCTACAACTTGAAGATGTTATACATAACCACATGTTGTATTTAATGATTTCTCTTCATAGTGGTCTGTGGAAAAAGAGATATTGCAAGACCTGATAGATCTAAAAAATAAGTTTCTAATCGCGTTATTTTTGATCAAGTGAAGATGCAGATGTTGAACAAGGCGCAACTCATAACTTTGAGAAATCAATTGTTCACCAGCCAACATATGAAGGCAGTGAAACTAATGAAGGAGAAGTGCCCATTGTTCCACATTCTGAGACAAGATGGTAAGAACGAATTCTAAGGCAAAACGCCAAATATGCCAATGCACCAATAACAGAAGACGAATCAGGAAAAAAACCAAAAGCTTTGAAGAAGAAGCTCAAAACGGAACTTGTGTCGGAGCCAAAAGATGTGAAACCTATATCATGCAGATCGGTTTATAAAATAAAACGCCGCACAGATGGATTGATTGAGAGGCATAAAGCTCGTTTGGTAGCTCGGGGATTTACTCAAGAATATGGTTTGGATTATGATGAAACCTTAAGTCGGTGGCAAAGTTTAAATTGTGCAAGTCTTAATTGCATTTGCCGCCAGCAAAGATAGGAATCTATGGTAGATGGATTTCAAGAATGCATTTTAACATGGGGAGATGGATCGGGTGATTTACACGTCTCAACCAATGGGCTTCCAGAATCAAAAGCACTTTGGGTATGTTTGTAAGCTGCGAAAGGCGCTCTATGGATTGAAGAAATCGCCAAGGCACTGGTACGTAAAATTGTTGAATTTTTAACTCAAGATTACATCTGTAGATTCAAGCTTGTTTGTCAAGTTCGATGTAGGGAATCTCTCCATAGTACTAGTGTATGTCGATTATTTCATTGTAACTGGTGAGAATGAAGAAGAAATTGTTCAAATGAAGGAAAATTTATCTTTGCTATTTCATATGAAAGAACTTGGACAACTAAATCATTTTGTTGGCCTTGAGGTTGATCGTACTCAAGAAGGAACTCTTTTATAGTAGTTGTTACAATATTGTTTTGTTAGCACATGATTGCTTTTCCTACTTTGTAGTAGTGCAGATTTCTTTTCCTAGAGTTTAGGGAAATTGGTTTATTGAAACTAATTAGTGGTTAGTGGGGTTAATATTCCAACACTCAAATTCTGTAAATCTATATTAGCCTACTTAGTATTGAATAATGAACTCAGAAACTTCTCTGCACGCTGTTTTTCAGTTTCTATTCTCTTCCATTCTTTCCGTGTTATTTGTCTTGTGATTTCTGAGCTTTCAATCGTGTTAAGTTCAACACAGTCAATTCCCTGTGAATTCCCCTTCTTCAAAAAATAACTAAATTTTTTGTTATAGAACTCACCTTCTCTATCGGTACACATAACCTTAACTTTTTTGTCAACTTGGTTTTCAACCAACGCCTTGAATTTTATGAAGCTTGCAGAAGTTTCTGATTTGTGCTTCAAAAACTTTACCCAACTCATCCGACTGTAACTATCAGTTAGTAATAGAAAATATCGATAACCAACAAGAGATTTTGTGGTCATTGGACCACATAAATCTGCATGAACAATTTCAAGACAGCTAATAGCTCTTAAGGATCTTCCAACAGGAAAAGTGTTTCTATGTTGTTTGCCATATATACAACATTCACATGTATTTTCAACAGATCATATATTTGGCAAACCGTGAACCATCTAATTTTGAATTAGTAATCTCAATCCATTCATATTCAATTGTCCATGTCACAAATGTCACAACTTAGATTCGTCAAGATTTTTCTCTTTCATAATCAAGGCTTGTTCAATTTTGAAACTTCAAATGAAAACATTTTACTATTTGTCATGTCAATATTTTCTAAAGATTTGACTAGATTTCTTAGTCTTAATAACACAGGAGTTATCATCAAACAAGACAGAGAATCCACAACTCAACAAATTTTACTTCGTAAATTATGTGCCAAACTAGAAGCAAATAATAGATTTTGCATAAGTTTCACTTTACCTTGACTAGTCTAGACAGCAATAGTACCTTCACCTTACACTTGAATTCCCTTGTTATCACCAAGCCAAACTCGCCTTTTTTTTTTGTCTCATCTAATTGTTTAAATCCTTTTCATTACAAACCAAACATCATTCTTGTAATCAATGGTGGTAGAGCGAGCCATGAAAAGAACATTTTCTTCTTCCTCTTCCACGGCATAAATACTTTGATCCTTTTTATACCAACAGTTAGCTTCTATATGGACAAACCTATGACAATTGTAACACTCCACCACACTTCTACGGCTATCTGTTCACCCAGATTGGCTTCTGCCGCTACCACGTCCTTTGCCTCTAAAGAGCCTCTGATGTCCTTGTGCTCTTTGTTCTAACGACTTCTAATTCTGAATTGGATGATTTTCCTTCACTAGAAAAGCTTGTTCTTCAGTTCACTTTATTGACTTATTGATTCATGACTCGTGAGATTGCAAAGAGCTCATTAGTTTATCAAATGAAAACATAGTTAAGTCATTTGATTCCTCTCTGGTTGCAACCGCATGATCAAACTTTTGAGGTAAACTTCTTACTTTTGAAACTACAATTTTATCACCTGTCCCTTCACCATATGATTTTGTTTGACTTACACTTCTACTAAATCTTTATAAAAAGTCTTGCAATGATTCATTGTTATTCATGAACAATGATTCAAAATCACGATGAAAAGATGTAGTTTCACAATAATTACCTGCGTGGAATCTTGAAACTCCAGTTTTCAAAATCATCCAAGCATGTCTTGAGGTAGTAGTTGTGATACACTCCAATTTACTTCTCGGAAAGAAGTATAAGCGTATCAAATTTTGGCGCCGTTTGATATATTGTGGTTTCACGGTATTTTTAATGTTTTTTTCTAAGTTTAGTGTGTCCAAAAGCCTTTTTGTATTAATTCTTATGTATGTTTCTCTTTATTTGCAGCAAAACTATCTAAAAGATGAATGCGGAGGTTTTTGAGCAAGAAATATAGAAAAGTACCACCTACGGAGCTTGTGACGGTCCGTCATGCCCGTGACGGTCCGTAGGTGGCATCATAGCGAAGCTGCTGAAGGAAGATGGAGAAGTTTGACCAAGTATGGGGTTACGGAGTGCGTGACGAACCATCGTAGCCATGACGGTCCATCCTGCTGGTTCGTGATGAAGATAAGAGAAGTAGTCCATGTACACAAATTCCAAGAGTTCAAGTGTTATGGAACGGACACCCTTGATGGACCGTTGTGCCTGTGATGATCCGTCATACCTGCCGTCGAGGATAATGAAGAGAGCAGCAGAAGAATTTGCAAAGTATGGGACGACGGAGTCCAGGACGGCCCATCGTGACCATGACGACCCGTCGCGATATCCGTCGACCCAGCCGTGTTTTGACAGATTTCCAGCAAATAGAGTCCTTTTGTTATTAGGTTTTTGTTTTTTATAAATCGTTTGAAAAACCTCGTTTTGCGGATTAGACTCTTTGGTTATTAGACACTCTTATAGTTAGACACTTGATTATTTTAGTTTCTTTTGTGGATAATACTTGGTGATTATTATTACATTTTTGTTTATTACACTTTTCTTTGGAGTTGATTGTTGGTGATTTTGTCGATTAATCAAGTTAATTTCTGGATTTTATTTTTTCTCATTGAAATAAGTGCATAAATTCTTATATTACATACTTGAATATTGTGATTATGACTATGGGTAACTAAACTCCATAACTAGGGTTGTGGGAACCATAGGCGAATAATGAGGTAAAACCTAACTAAAATAACAATTCTAGAATAGTGTCTTGCATGTATTGATAATTCTTTCGCTTAGAAGTCTTTTTAACGGATGGCTAACGTTAGAACTCGCCTTAATGCTACTTGCCGGACCAAGGAGGTAGATAATAGGAAAAGAATTATCAACTTAGATTTAGTGTATACTATCTAATAGGCTAGTATTGATTGGTAAGAGGTAATAACATAGTCAACTATCAAATACAATGCTTAGTATGAGGTAAAGATAAGGGTTAGTATAGCAACACGCGTAGCCGGACCAAGGTGCGGAGTGAAATTTTCTATATGCCGGACCAAGGATTTAGAAATACATATCTTATTACATTGAATGCAAGATAATAGGAAAGAATTGTTATAGTTAGAATTATCAGGTTAAGAACCTGTGGGGAACACATAAACTGTAGTTACTTTTATTAATTGATTTAACTCCAACATTTGAATATGTTAGTTGTCTACTTTGATTTAGCTAATTATTTTCATTCATTCGAAAATAAAACCCCCCCTTTTATTGTCTTTATCTTCCAAAGAAATAATTGACTAAATAGTAGTAATAATAGATTGAAGTTAAGTCTCAACTATTTTCCTAGTGGGAACGATCCCAATCTAATTATTTGGGTTTTTTACTTGATACGACCGCTTTACTTCTTATGTGAGAAGTAAGTTTGAGCGTATCAAATTCTGGCGCCGTTGCCGGAAAAGTAGCTTTCAGATTAACTTACACTTAATACTATAGTTTAATCAATATTTTCTTGATTTTACTTTGTTTCATTGTTTTTTATTCTTGCATAACTATCTTCCTTGTATGCCAAATACACTGAGAGGAAGAGAACCCTTGTTTCCCTACGATCACGAATTAGAGCGTACACTACGCAACATGAATCGCAACTTGGGTATTAATGATGATGATCCAAACCAGAACATACAAGCTCCGGTTGATGTTCATGGTCAGTTGTTACCCGATGCTCCAGGTGAAAACTAACAGAGGGGACGAAATCCCGTTCCACGGCCCCAAGAATACTACAGAGGCTATGACAATATAGAAGACTCCGATGGACCACTTGTTTTCCCCCCGCTACCACTAGGCCACACATTTGTGGTAACTAGTGGCCTGATGCAAATGCTCACTGCCAGAGACTTGTTTTCAGGGCTACCTTCTGAGGATCCACATGCCCATATAGCTAAGGTAAGGGCAGTGTGTAAAAGCTGTGTAGGGAGGCCTGACTTGGACTTGGACGTAATAGGGCTAAGAGTGTTTCCTCTCTCATTGACGGGAGAGGCTACTATTTGGTTCACTGAGATCCCTTATAACTCAATTTTCACTTGGAACCAACTAAGGGACGTTTTCTTAGCACGCTACTACCCGTTCTCCAAATAAATTTAACCACAAACACAGAGTGAACAACTTAGTGGCACTACTAGGAGAGTCAATTAGTATTTCTTGGGATAGATTCACCTCGTTTTTTAGAAGCGTCCCCAATCACCGCATAGATGATGAGTCACTGAAGGAATACTTCTATCGGGGACAAGATGATAATAATAAAGCGGTGTTGGATACTATAGAGGGTGGTTCTTATGGGGAGTGTCCTTTTGCGGATATTGCGGAAAAGTTAGAGAAAATCGCCCTGAACAATTAAGCTTGGAGTACTAGGAAGTCAGATACTAGGAGAAACACCTTCGCAGTGCAATCCACTAACAACCCAGCCACAGATGAGATTCGTGAAGAGATGTCTCAAATGAGAACTGAGCTTGGGTTGGTATTAAAACATATCACTGGGGGTGAAGAAAAGATAAATGCAGTTAACTACTTGTCTAAACCACCACCAAATGATGAATGCTATTATGCAGAGGATTCCTATGTAGTAAATGAGCAGACGGGGGGGGGGGGGGGCCNGGGAACCAAGGTTGGATCTATGCTAACTATAACCGTGAGGGTCATTATGTCCGAGATGGAAACTACAACCGGGACAACAACTTCAACAGGGGTAACTATGGTAACAAAAATAAAAGGAATGGGCCCTATATCCCTCCTCAAAATCGTGAAGTTACTCCTAGGGATGGTGGATATAGTATGGAGTGAGTTGAGGATATGTTGCACAAAATGATGAGGAGGTTCGATGCTAATGATGAGCACATTAAAGAGTTAAGAAGTGATTTAGTGGTTATTGGGCAGAAAGTCGATACACATGCAATATCGATTAAGCAGATCGAGTTGCAAATGGCCCAATTAGCTGCGACTGTGCACACACGGCAACCGGGCACTCTTCCTAGCATCATTGTCCAAAATCCAAAAAATGATGCACACTGTATGGCATCACTACTCGGGGTTGTAAGCAAACCATTGACCCACCTATGATGTCTAATGAGGAAAAGGTGAGAAAGGATAATGATAAGGTGGTAGAGAGTAGTGGTGAAGCAGAAGATAGCACTGGAAAAGATGCAGAAGTCCTTATAAAGGTAATTCCCATGCCTAGAACACCACCACCCTTTCCTCAGATATTAATGAAAAAGACTGAGGATGGTAAATATCGGCGTTTTATAACAATGTTGAAGCAGTTTTCTGTCAATGTCCCTTTGGTAGAAGCTCTAGAACAAATGCCCGGTTATGCCAAATTTATGAAAGATCTGGTTACAAAGAAAAGATCGGTCACTTTCGAGGATGATGATATAATGTAGCATTGTAGTGCTATTGCTACAAGATCTCTCGTACAAAAGAAAGAAGATCCGGGTGCGTTCACTATTCCTTGTACAGTCGGTTACTTACATTTTGCGAAAGCATTATGTGATCTGGGGGCAAGCATAAATCTCATGCCTCTCTCGATTTACAAGAAGTTGGGTTTGGGTGACCCAAAGCCTATTGCGATGTGGCTACTGATGGCCGATCGAACAGTATAAAGTCCTATAGGGATACTCCACGATGTGCTAGTAAAAGTGGAGTCGTTCATATTTCTAGCATATTTTGTTATTCTTGATTGTGAAGTCGATTTTTAAGTGCCTATTATTCTTGTGGTCATTCCTTGCTACGGGTAGAGCCTTAGTTGATATGGAAAAGGGGCAGATGAAATTTTGGTTGAACAATGAAGAAGCGACCTTCAACATTTGTAGGTCCATGAGGCAGAGTGGTGAGCTCCAATCGGTATCTGCTATATCCTACAAAGAAAAGATGAAGAAGGATAATGACCTAAAAAGTGAAAAACGAGAGTTTATGGTTGGGATTTGGTTCTTGTAGACAGTTCTAGGTTGTGTTGGCTTCCGGACAAGCTCAAGTCCAAACAGACTGGCCATTACTTGATTGCCCAATTATTCCCTCATGGATCAGTTGAGTTAGAAACCAAGGAGGGAGTGCGGTTTAAGGTGAATGGAGAACAAATAAAACCCTATTTTGGGCATACTGGATCGGCAAATGAAGGGATCGAGGCATACCATATTGATGAAGGCTGAGTAATCAAGCATCCTCAGTTGTGCCGCGACGTTAAATAAAGGCTTGTTGGAAGGCAACCCAATACTTATAGTTTTCTTTCTAGTAATGGTAGCATTTTATACTAAGGGGTTTTAAATTTGCAGGCACATCACCAGGAAATTCTGCAAAAAATCACACTGCAACATTCACTGACGGACATATCGACGGACCGTCACGCACGCGACGGACCGTCGCATGAATCTGTCGTACCCGGTACGTCTTTCAGTTATTTTCAAAACTAGGGAACACGCGATGAAACAAATGACGGACCATCACAGATGCGATGGACCGTCATCTGGGACTCGTCACGTCATTAATGAAGCATACCCGACCCGACCCTGATGGGGTTTTTTTAAAAATTCTTAACATTTAAAAAACCCACCCCTTCATTTCAGCCATTTCCTTCCCTCTTCCTTCGATTTCCCTCCCTTTTCAACTTCCAATTTCCTACCTCACTTTCAACCGATCATTTTCCCGAATTCCCCAAATCCTAAAAATCCATTCTTTACTAGTCGGAGTCTGCTGCTGTGGTTCTCTACTTGATCACCAAGTACCTTTCTCGCTTGTTTTTCTCAAATTCTCAGGTATGTGTCTCTGATTTCTACCCATCTACATTGCATTTTTGTTTATCAATTATTATTAGCCTATTTCTTATTGATGGGTTCATTCTTTAATACATATTCTATCTTACCTAGGTTGAGAATCCTCAAAATTGCCTTGTTAAAGCTCTAGAAATAGATGCTTTAGCCTTGCTAGTTTACTAGGTACTTGGATTAGACACATGTAGGTTAAAACACTAAAAATTCCATTTGGGTCATAGGGGATGATTGTGGCATCCCCAATTCTATCACTGAATGACAGAACGAGACCCCGATGACGGACCGTCGTACCCACGATGGACCGTCATAGTGTCCGTCCCAACATCCCCAACACCCCACTGTCCAAATTACACCAAGTGTCCACCAAAGGACACATGCGACGGACCGTCATTCCCACGACAGTCCATCTTGCACAACCGTTCTGGTTGTCATAAACCCTATTCCTAAGGGTCTCTCATTTTTTCTAAGTGTCCTCCAACATACACATGCGATGGTCCGTCGTTCCCACGACAGTCCAACCTGCGAAACCGTTCTGGTTGTCAGAGACCCTATTACTAAGGGTCTCTAACTTTTTTTGAGTGTCCTCTTACGGACATCTAAGATGGACCGTCATAGCCTCAACGGTCCATCCTGCATAACCATGATGACGGTCACAGATCCCTCTCCTAAGGGTCTCCATACATTTTTCTAAGTGTCCCACGACGGACCGTCATAATCACAATGGTCCGTACTTCTTATCCGTCATAATTATAAGAAACTTTCCTTCAGGGGTCTTCACATAGACATAGTTTAAAGTAATACATGACGGACCCCATGACGGTCCGTCGTACTCACGGCGAGTCGTCACCTGGTCCTTCGTGTTTCACTGTTACTATAGAAATGTCATAACTTCTTGACTCTTTTATTTATTTTGTGTCGTTTTGTTTGTCTTGTTTGCTCCTTCTAGTACTAATGGTGATTCTTTATTGGTACTATCTATTATGATACCAACACAAGATCGAGTCTATGCACGTGGGCGATCGAAGTCTATCACCCCGTCTGCCCGCCAGGTCATTGGCTCTGATGATGAGCGTGAACCCGAGTACGTGCCCCCAGGCACTTCCACCCCATCCCGAGATGCACGTGCTGCCAGAGCCACACCCAAAAAGGTGGCGTCCGACGTAGTCACTACCTCCCAGTCTGATGAGGAGCGCACACTGACTGGCACACATTCAGGGTCAGATACTCATGAAGAAGGAGCGTCTAACTCCTTAGGAGTTTCGTGGTTGGAGGAATCCCCCGGATCTGCTGAGCTCCCTGCACCCGCCACAGCTGCACAATCTGCCTCGTCTGATGAGGCTGACAGTTCTGCATCCACACCCGGCTCACCGACTCGTGCTCTCACCCCGGTTGGCGAGCAGCCCAACTGATGGTGTGTCGACGGGCAGTATCAAGTTTATTCAGACGCAATGTTTCTGAATGAAAAAGGATTCATGACACGGACCCTTACATTGGAGAGGCGGGTCCTTACGAGAAGTCTCCCGACTATGCAAGAGATCTACAATATCTTCACTAGACATCGACTGGAGTAGACAGCGCATTCGTTGGGCCGTTATAGTGAAGAGTTGGTCCGAGAGTTCTACGCCTCCTACGTGGCTACTCTCAGATCCCAGATTGATAGGCGGGCTGCGCCCACCAAACAGGCCTCACTGGAGCATGTCAGAGTACGTGGCATTCAGATTGATATCTCCCTGCCTGCCATCCGTCGGTATCTATATGGCGAGGATGTTAATGCCAACCGGACCCCTCTCACCGCCGAGTTTGACTACCGGTGGCAGATTGTCAAAGATGGCCAATTCTTGCATGAGCCATCGCTGAGAGAGACCACCAAGAGGTGGATGGCCCTGGACTTTTCTGTTGATGGAGAGGGTGCTGACTGGGTAACCGAGCTGAATGAATCAATCAAGAGGGCTAACCTCACCTTCACGGCGAAGTTCTTATGGTTGATCGTCCGCCACTGACTTTCCCCCACAGCCGCTGATTATATAGTCACATGGGATCGTAGAGTACTCATGGCGGCGATGATAGCCGGGTTTGAGGTGGACTTTGCTGGATCTTACAGGAGGTCATGCATGAGAGGGATTTTAAGGTTACAACTACTAACCCTTTCCCGTGCATGATATTTTCTTTATGCAGGTCCGCAGGTGTGCCCATCTGGCACATTGATAAGCTCAAGACCCCGCTGGGCACTGTTGATATCGGCCTCATCAGGGATGAGGCCAATGAGTTGGCTCCACGAAAAGGGCCCCGTCCAGAGTTGCCTCCACTTGGTGCCAATCAGGATGATACGGTAGCACAGGCTCGAACGGCTACGCAGGCTGCTTCCACTGACACTACCCCGGTCGAGTCTATCCCGGGTAGTAGCAATGCCCCGAGATTTTTTCGGTCAGCCCCTTTTCCCGCTCTGGTCCCGCTTGCTAGGGTCCAGAAATTAGAGGCACAGATGGCTGCACTTCTACATCACATCCAGCCTTGGATGCAGAGGTCTATTGCTGAGGTATAAGAGAGCTTGGAGTGGAGAATGGTCCAGCACACAAAGCAGAAGATCGCTGAGGTTCATCAGCGCTTGGACGATTTTGAGTTGCGGGTGCTAGCCCGGGCAGCCCCTCCGGTGGATGTGTCGACCCTTGAGGCTGCGGTCGAGAGTCTTCGCGCAGACATTGATATGATCTTAGAGGCCAGGGTTCCAGAGTCTGAGGCCCCTTCTACAGAGCCTGCTGAGGACACAATGATGGAGGCCTTATTCGCCACTTCTGAGATTCCGCCACCTCCCCCTCGAGAGCATGCCAAGAGGGGTAGGGGTCGAGAGGAGGATGAGGCTAGATCACGGGAGAAGGAGCGCCGTGAGATGGAGGTTGCGACGAGAGCCTCGCTTGCTGATGAGGAGGCGCGTCAGATGAGGGTCGTAGAGTCAGCTGCTAGCTCCAGAAATGTGGAGATAGCGGGAGGCACTGCTGACAATGTTGTTGCTATTGAGGACACTACTGAGGCTGTCCAGATTACAGAGGTAGTGGGTTTCGGGGAACCGGACCCACCAACTTGCTGATCGTTGGCGCTTTGCGCCCCAGGTTTGCTTCACCTACCAGTCTTGTATTCTAATTTTTTTTATGCATTGGGGACAATTGCATGTATTTTTGTTGGGGGTGGGGTAAATGGAAAGTGAGTGCTAGGGTGAAGTCTGAGTAGCCTAATTCACTATACTCTTTTGGGGTTTTCTTGCCTGTGTTCTTTTTCCCCAAAGTACTAATTATTTTTACTGTTGAACCGGCATGTCTATATCTTGTGTACATAGTTTAAGTCTGAAGCATGATGACTAAAATGATATCTTGATGAAATGAAAATGATGCATGACTAGGCATAGTAATTGATAAATGTGTGGCTCTAAGCATGACATAGAGGTACACCATAGCATGACCCTAAGTCTAAAATTCAAACTAGGTGTATGATAATCTAGTAGAGTAATGAGATGTCAAGTGAGTGTGAGGAAGATTTGAATAGTCCACTATTTGTACTGAGCTAGAACTTGCCTGGTTAGTCCTTCTAAAAGTAAGCTGTAATAGACAATTAGGAAAGGATCGTAGGCCCTGGTTCAATATAAAACATTTTTAGCCTAAATAAAAGAAAACCAAATGAAATTAACCCTTCTTTGATCCAAATGACTTGAGATTAAACTAGACCTTTCTTTTTCAGCCCAACTAATCTTTTCTAAGAATAATGTGTTGGCCATGGTCCCTCCTTGGACATGTGCACCTCAGCTTATGCCAATAGCAAAAGTTGAGGGTGGCTAATGCAGTAAACAACCCTTTTTATGGCCTTGTACTTTGACTCATGGCAAAGCGATGAGCTGAGGGTGGCTATTATGAGGAATACTCTGGAAAGTAGGGTTGAAAGAAAAAAGAGAGAGAAAGAACAAATGTAAAGTGACTAAAGAACCAATTGAAAGAAAAGTGAAATTAAAAAAAACATAATACAATAAATGCAAGCAAGAAAAGAAGAGAGTCACTTACACAAATGAAGAAAGAAGGGAAAATAGCAAGGTAAAAGAATATAGAAAATTGGGAAAAATAAATTGATGAAAAGAGGTATGTTTAGCCGATATGTCAAGGAGGGCAAAAAGTCAGTAAAGTATACCTAAATATACCCTACCTTACCCTGAGCCTATGATACAAGCTAAGAAAGTCCTATCGTGATCCTAAAAGTTTTATAGCAAACTTAAAGCAGTGAAAATAAGGGCAAGTTTATGGCAATTTGTATGAATGATTTGCGAATCTATTCTGAGAGTGAGTGTTGAAAAATAATCCTTATACTCAAACTAAAATCATTGTGTGAAAAATGAGGATATTGTTTTGAAGTGAGGACACCAGTTGCAATATCGAAAATATTAACACCTCGGTGAGAAATTGAAGAGGATAGGTATTAGTGCGTGGTGAGTCTGTGTCATGGTCTGATTCAAAATAATTCAAGCCTAATAGTGATAGCATGCATATAAATGATGAGACTGATCGGGATTGATAGCCAAATGATTGCGAAAGATAAAACATGGACACTATTGTACAAAGTTTTTGTATTGAGTCATAGTGCGTCGCTTGAGGACAAACAACAAATTTAAGTTGAGGGTATTGATATACCGTGGTTTCACAGTATTTTTAATGGTTTTCCTTAAGTTTAGTGTATCCAAAAGCCTTTTTGTATTAATTTTTATGTAAGTTTCTCTGTATTTTCACGAAATCTGTCTAAAAGATGAATACGGAGGTTTTTATAGCAAGAAATGCAGTAAAGTACCACCTACGGAGCTTGTGATGGTCCGTCGTGCCCGTGACGGTTCGTAGGTGGAATCGTAGTGTAGCTGCTGCAGGAAGATGAGGAATTCTGACCAAGTGTGGAGTTACAGAGTGCGTGACGGACCGTTGTTGCCATGAAGGTCCGTCCTACTGGTTCGTCATGATGATCAGAGAAGTAGTCCCAGTACCCTAATTCCAAGAGTTCATGTGTTATGGAACGGAGACCCTCGACGGACCGTTGTGCCTGTGACGACCGTCATACTTGCCGACGAGGATAATGAAAAGAGCAGCAGAAGAATTTGCAAAGTATGGGATGAAGAAATCCATGACGGCCCGTCGTGACCACGCGACCCGTCGCGAGGTTTGTCGACCCAGCCGCGTTTTGACATATTTCCAGCAAATAGAGTCCTTTTTTTTATTAGGTTTTGGTTATTATACTCACTTATAGTTTGACACTTGATTATTTTAGTTTCTTTTGTGGATTAGACTTGGTGATTATTATTACATTTTGGTTTATTACACTTTTCTCGGGAGTTGATTGTTTGTGATTTTGTCGTTTAATCAAGTAAATTTCTAGATTTTATTTTTTCTTATTGAAGTAAGTGCATGAATTCTTATATTACATATTTAAATATTGTGATTATGACTATGGGTAACTAAACTCCATAACTAGGGTTGTGGGAACCATAGGCGAATAATGAGGTAAAACCTAACTAAAATAACAATTCTAGAATAGTGTCTTGCATGTATTGATAATTCTTTCGCTTAGAAGTCTTTTTAACGGATAGCCAACGTTAGAACTCGCCTTAATGCTACCTGCCGGACCAAGGAGGTAGATAATAGGAAAAGAATTATCAACATAGATTTAGTGTATACTATCTAATAGGCTAGTATTGATTGGTACGAGGTAATAACTTAGTCAAATATCGAATACGATGCTTAATATGAGGTAAAG
>NC_028648.1:43551400-43565183 GCF_001406875.1 Solanum pennellii | reverse complement strand
GAATTATCAACATAGATTTAGTGTATACTATCTAATAGGCTAGTATTGATTGGTACGAGGTAACAACTTATTCAAATATCGAATACAATGCTTAATATGAGGTAAATGTAAGGGTTAGTATAGCAACACACGTAGCCGGACCAAGGTGCGGAGTGAAATTTTCTAGATGCCGGACAAGGATTTTGAAATACATAACTTATCACTTTGCATGCAAGATATTAGGAAAGAATTGTTATAGTTAGAATTATCAAGTTAGGAACCTGTTGGGAACACATAAACTCTAGTTACTTTTATTAATTTAATAAACTCAAACATTTGAATCTGTTAGTTATATACTTTGATTTAGCTAATTATTTTCATTCATTCAGAAATAAAAAAAATCCTTTTATTGTATGTGTTTTCCGAAGAAATAATCGACTAAATAGTAGTAATAATAGATTGAAGTTGAACTATTTTCCTCGTGGAAACGATCCCAACCTCATTAGTTTGGTTTTTTACTTGATATGACCGCTTTAATTCTTATTTGAGAAGTAAGTTTGAGCTTATCACCGTTGCCGGGGAAAAGTGACTTTTAGACTAACTTTAACCACATTACCGAAGTTTAGTTAATAATTTCCTTATTTTACTTTTTCTGTTTGTTTTTGTCTCTTGCAGATCTAACTTCAGTGTATGCCAAGCACACGGTGTAGCGGAGAACCCATACTCACCCGTCCCTGAATCAAATCGTACACTACGCAGAATGATTCGAAATCTGGGTAATCTTGAGGATGAGTTCGACCAGTAAATTTAACCACCGATTGAAGCTCATGATCAATTATTTGCTGAAAATAGTGGGGAAGGTGAAATAAGGACTGGTCCCTCTTTTATCACCCAATTATTCCCTCATGGTGCGGTTGAGTTGGAGAACAAGGAGGATGTAAGGTTAAAGGTGAACGAGCAACGAATCAAAATCTATCTAGGGCATGTTGAAATGGGGAATGAAGTGATAGAGGCATACCATCTTGATGAAGTCTGACTAATCAAGAGTCCTCCATCGTGCCATGACGTTAAATTAAGCGTTGATTGGGAGGCAATCTAATATGTATCCTCTATACAACTATAGGTTTTTCATGATTTTCTAGGCATAGTTGCTTTATTTTCGCTTTGTTACTTATGTCACGTCTTAATATTCTTTTATTTTTCTTTAGAAGTGTTGGCTAGAGTGTAGAGTTGGGTTCGTTGCCCAAAAAAGTGTCCAGAAAACACAAAAAGATTAGCTTAATGGGTGTTAAATGTGCAGGGACCAAATCAACAGAAATCTACAGAAAATTAATCTGGTGCACCCATCGATGGAACCACTGATGGACCGTCGTCTCTTTGATGGTCTATCCTGCACAATCGTTGACACTATCAGAACATTTGTTTCTGATATTTTAAAAATTTACTTAGTGTCCCTCGACGGACCCCACTGACGGACCGTCGTCTCTTTGACGGTTTGTCATGCACAACCGTCGACGCTGTCAGAACCTTTGTTTTAGATTTTTAAAAAATAAATATTCTAAGTGTCCTTCGACAGACCCCACTAGCGGACCGTCATCCCTTTGACGGTCCGTCTTGCACAACCTTCGACACAATCAAAACCTTTGTTTCTGATTTTTTTCAAAAATTCTTCTAAGTATCCCTCGACAGACCCCCATGACGGACCGTTGATGGATTTGTCAGGCAGTGCTGCACTTCTGCACTGCCATTCCATTATGTGTTTTACTCTTGTGTTTGATGCTTTTAAATGTGTTACAGGCTTCTAGTGGTACTAATAACTTATCTTTGTAGGTACATATGGAACCAAAGCAAGACCGTGTCTACTCGAGAAGGCGTTCTAAGTCTGTCACCCCGTCGAATTGGATGGTCATAGGCTCGGAGGATGAGCATGACCCGGAGTACGTGACACCAGTCACCCTCAATCCTACCCGTGCTGCCCCGACAACCAGAGTCATGCCCACGAAGGTGGCGTTAAGCAGAGTCACTACCTCCCTGTCGGAAGAAGAGCGCATACTGACCGATACACCTTCTAGGTCGGCTGCACATTTTGAGGGAGCATCTGGTTCCGAGGAGGCTTCTGGTTCTGAGGAAGCGTCTTGTGTTGTCGAGGTACCGAGTTAGAGATGAGGATGAGTCTCGGGCACGGAAGAAAGAGCGCAATGAGTTGGAGGCCGCGAGGAGAGCCTCGCTGATTGATTAGGAGGCCCGCCAGTTGAGGGTTATAGAAGTGTCTGCTGGGGCCTCTAGCTCCAGAATTTTTGAGGCTGAGAGGAGCACTACTAATCGTGTTGTTATTGTAGAGGACACCACTGATGGTGTCCCTACTACAGAGGGAGCGGGTTCCGGGAAATCGGACTCATCAACATATTGATCGTTGGCTCTTTGCACCTCGGGTTTACTTCACCTACCACCTTAATACTTTTATGCATTGGGGACAATTTCATGTATTTTTTTGGGGTGTGGGGTTAAAGGGAAGTGAGTGCTAGGGTGAAGTCTGAGTAGCCCAACTCACGATCCTCTCTTGGGGTTTTCTTGTCTGTGTTCTTTTTCTCCAAGAGACTGGTTATTTTATTGTTGAACGACATGTTGGTATCTTGTGTACATAGTATAGAAATGGAATTTGAAGCATGATGTCTAAACAAAATGATATCCTGATTTAAAGAATATGTTGCATGACTAGGCATAGTAACTGATGAATGTATGGCTCTAAGAATGACATAGAGATACACCATGACATGACCTTAAATCTAAAACATCAAGTGTCTGATAATATGGTAGAGGAATGAAATGTCAAGTGAGTGTGAGGAAAATTTTAATAGTCCACCATTCGTACTGAGCTAGAACTTGTCTGGTTAGTCCTACTAAAAGTAAGTCGTGATAGACAATTAGGAAAGGATCATAGACCCTTGTTCAAGATAGCCAATCTTTATCCTATATAACAGAAAACTGAATGAAATTAATCCCTTGTTGATCCAAATGATTTGAGCTTAAGATAGACCTTTATTTTTCACCCCAACTGATCTTTTGTGTGAACAATGTGTTGGTCCCGGTCCTTCCTTGGATTGATCTTTTGTGTGAACAATGACTAGAGAAGAAGTTTTTTTTTAAAAAAAAATATGAGCTAAGTATTTTGGGAGTAGTATTGAGCATCTATACGAGTGAGCTCATATTAACTCATGTCTCCATAAACCATGTAGCCAACATAAAGAGATAAAGGATCATACTTTCTGGATGATTCCTTAGTGCTTTTAGCATAGACTAGTGGATCCACTAAGTAGTTCAGGTTTTATACCGATGGCATGGTATAGAGTGGTCCTCTTGCAACGTGAGGTAATACGTTGTATAATCACTTAGGCTCATAGTGATGGTTGTCGGTTAGAGCATCTCCCACATATATTATATTACTTTCATGTATAAGTAAAGTAGTTTTTTATTTTTTATCTTTAATGAACTTAGTGTTTACACTGTTTTATGAGTTTTCCTTATATCCCATATGTCTTTGTTGCTTTATATTGAGTTATGACTTCATGAGTTGAGCAGAGCCAGGTAAGTTCATTCTTACTTCGTGCAAGCCTTATAGGTGTGTTTATCATTCCAACTCGCATACTCGTACATTCAATGTAATGATGTCAGTTGGCCTGCATCGTCTTATAATACAGACGTTGGTAACCAGGATCAGCACACAGCGCTTCGTTGATCCAGTTTGAGCTCCAGAGTCAGTGGTGAGGCTCCTTGCATTTTGGAGTGTCGTTTTATTGCTTTCTAGTTAGTTCAATATAATGTTGTGGGGTTTGTCCCAACGTTCATCTCAGTCAGTTTAGAGGCTTCATAGACAGATAGTCAATTAGATTGTTCAGTTTTATGTCTCTTTTATCTTATATTTCAGATGCTTTAATTTGAGACTCAAGTGCCATTTTGGCTAGATTATTACATTTTGAATATTTTCTCTTCAAAATGTCCTTTACTTTTATATTTAGTTAAGTTAAATCTTCCGATGAGTAAAGTAAGTCAGGTCAAGGGTTCGCTCGAGGCCGAAAATGGTCAACGAGTGCCAGTCCCACCCAGGGTGTAGACTCGGAGCGTGATATATTTATTAGTTTAAGTGAAGTTAAGGGTCATGTTTAAGTAATATTGCTTTAAAAACAAAAGTCTTATAATATTAGCCCAATTGGGCAAGTAATTATTAACGGTCAAAGCAATAAATTGGATTTCAAAAAAAATTAGGAGTACACATTATTAACTTCCCAAATAATTTTAAAAATATGGTAGGCCATATGTTTATATATCATATTGTCAATAAATCTAGTTTAAAAAAATTACTAATGCAATTTATTTATTTTCCAAATGACCAAGGTATACAATTTATTAATTTTTCAAATATAGTGAACCGGGAATACAATTTATTAATTTCCATAATAGGTTAAGAATATAAAGTTTCCAATTATATATGAACTAGAAAAAAATTATTAATTTTCCAAATAAAATAGAAAATATGGTAGGCCATATATATCTATATATTTTGTATTGTCAATGAAACTGAGTTCAATACAAAATAGGAATAAATCTTATTAAATTCCCAAATAAAGATATGGCAGGTCATCACTATATTTACTTCATTTTCCAGTCAAACTTATTATACATTATATTTTGCTACTTAAGTTCCTTTTAAAAACTCAAGGAAATTCCAACATTGTTTTTTGTTTAATTAGATCTGTATTAGTGATATTGAAAAATTAGCAACTCTCATTCTCATTCTTCTGTTGTTTTTTTTTAACATGAGTGATCGCAATTCAGTAGATATATATAGTTTATTAAGAACAGGTGTAGCAGTAAATCTGCTACACCAATCCTTGCAAAATCGGAGAAATCCTCCAACAAGTGATCAGGATAATCAAGTTGCTTACGTGGAGGAGACTGTGGAGGATGTTACGTTGAGGTATCTTAAAACAAGAACTCATCATGTTGATGATCCAATAGACAGAGAAGATAATCTAATAAAAATGGAAGAGATCTGTGTCATATGTCATGACAAATTTGAGCATGAAGAAAACATTGGAGAACTCGGCTGCGGGCATGAATATCATGCGAGATGCATCAAACAATGGCTAGTGATAAAAAAAGATTGCCCTATATGTAGAGCTTCAGTTTTGCCATTCAGATCAACAAAAGCTATAAAAATGCACAGACACTAGAAATTTGTTTATTTTGATATTGTGCTAGTCGAAAGTTTGTTTTCCCCTATGTTTACAAGAAAAATAGTTTTGTCTACTTATATTATATTTAAAGTTCATATCATCGAACTTAGTAATTAAGACAAATTATTTTTTAAATTGTGGATATCTCGCACTATATATCTTTGTTACAAACAAGAACAATTTATTTCCTGCCCTAACTTCATAATATTTTTGATAAACGGGAAGGAGTGACATAATTCTTGAGGTCATCGAATTAATATTGGATGATATTTTCTGACTTTGAAGGTTTGAAGTTTGATCAAAGTCCAAAGTGTTAGTTAATGATCTCAAATTAGAACACTTTTGCCAATTATTTAGGTCCTAAAAGGTGATTTTTGGCTTTGGGTGTGGTTGGTATGAATATCGAGGAGTTTGGGAGTGATTCGAGTCCTTGGTTGTATTTTTTAGTTTTAATAAAGCTATTTTTTGTCAAAGTTTGATCAAGATAACCTCGTATAGATGATTTGATAAATCCTATTGATCCAAAATGTGTTTCATAATTTATTTGCATATTGATTTGTCTTCATGAGGTTCTGAATGAGTTTACGACACTCAAGTTGCATTCTAGTAGAATTTAAAGTTAAGAGTTGACTATGATCAAATAGATGACAGCACGAGCTTGGATTTATGAGTTGAAAGTTCCAGTATCATTGTATTAGTTTAATGTTTATGAAATTCAAATGGATTTTGAATATTTTGAATGCTTTAAGCATAAAATGTGATTATTCAAAGGTCCAATTTTACTTTTTGAGATCAAAATTGTATTCCAAGACTTTATGAAACTTCAAGCATGAACTAGAGGATGAATCTGCAAAATTTTGAATAATTTTGGTAAGTCCATATGAAAATTTTATTTTGAAACATAAAATTAGTATCCTTTAATAAGAATGTTTGGCAAGGCAAATGAGCACGATATTCGATTTTGATTGAACAAGTAGATTTCTATCATTATTGAAGGAAAATATATTATTTATAAACTCAAAGGTTCTTCAATCTTAATTCAAGTTCTATCTATTATGTATATTTTTGTATGTTTCTGTATTTTCTGTATATATTGAAAATAACTAGTAATATTCCTATTTATAAAGGTAAAAATCAAATTAAACTAGTCTCGGACCTACTCTAATGAACAAATTCTAATTAAACAGAAATAAGTAAATATCACAAATAACAAATCTTAATCAACTTAAAATTCCTACTCAAACATTGAATTATTATTTCTAAAGTTGTATACTATTGTCTTTTTCTTCTTTTTATTATTGTTGTTTTGGAGTACTTCTCTGCAATCTTCAGTTCTTAGAGTATTTATTCAATCTTTCAAGTACTTCTCTTCAATCTTCAATTGTTAATGGGATCATAGAAACTATCAAAAAATTATTTTAATGGGATTTGAGTCTTTTCCTATATATTTAGTTCCTATTATACCCTTATTACTAAGTCCTATAACTACCTTTATATTCCTAAACGTAACCCCAACTTTCTCATTCACTCAAACCCCCAAAACCCAACCACATCCATCCCCTTCATGTCTCCGTCAAGAAGAAGGATAGGGTTTCCAAGCACCAAGTCTTCTATTCATCCATTTTTGGGGTATGTAGGGATTCATCAATGGGTTCCATTCACTCATTCAACCCCAAGGTTCTCTCTGATTTCCTAATTCGATTTCAATCAAATTAACTAGGTTTTTATTCAATTCTTCATGGATTCTAATTTTGTGTATTCCATTGCTTGAATTTGATCTTATTTTGATTGTTTGGACTCAATTACATGAACTTAAATTGAAATCACATGAACACACGCATTAATCATGAGTTTTATCTATGAATCCTAAAAGACATGAATTTACGAAGAAATTATGAATCTAGATTTAATGTTTTAAGAAAGTTATGCATGATTTATGAAAAATAATATATTATGAAATAGGTTGCGTTAAGATGAGAATTAATTCAATTGTGAAAGGTTTTTATTACCATAAGGAACCAATAAGATTTTCTCACCATAAGGAACCAATAAGATTTTCTCACACATGTTGGATTGAAGATTTAATGAACTACTTATGATGTTTTAAACTTGAACTAGTATTAGAATTCTACTTTTTCATGGCTGATGATATGTTTATGAAATTGACTACTTTGTTGAGATTTGTTAGCACATAGAGAACTTTGAGGTTGAGACTCAAATAGGGTAGTCTCAAGTAGCAACTCCAGTTCCAAACTACATGTCTCCATAGGTTTGCCTTAAATGGCCTAGATTGTAATCCATATATAGAATATGATAACATACAAAGTTCTAGCTTAGTAAGTAGACTTTCCGGAGTTACATTGGTTTCCATGTTATAGCTTGCAATGTCTATTGTTGATTTAAGGCAATATCCCACAAAATAATCTATGGTTTCTACAACGGTTTTAATGAAGCTTTCTTGAGATTTTAAGATGCATTGACTGGGTTCACGATTTACGATTCTACTTCACATTATTTCTATAAAAAAGTTTCTTGGTCATGCATATCATGTTTTTGATTATGTCCTCTATGATCACATTTTCATGTTTTCATGTACATCCCTCTTACTTTGTACATTTCATGTACTAGTGCATTATGCAAAAATATTTGCTGTATGGGCTTTCTATTTTTCTCAATTATATATGTTTTGCATTCGTATGTCCACTGGCTTGTGTAGGGTCTCTCGAGATCTATTACGTCATGTCTCATCTAGGTGTACTTTGGATCGTCACTAGTACTCATACTACACTTCTGGGCCGGGCAGATCATAGTATAAGCTCTTAGCATTGACGTGTACCTCATACATAACAGCTACGCTTAAATACATAAGGTGAGCTCCTAGTGTTAGGATTTTCCAATCTCTCTCTACTTTGACTAGACCAATCTTTATTTTGTATTCACAGAAAATTTTCTATCTATTTGTATTTATCTTGCACTCCTTTTGTAATAAATGACTCGACTATACCACATTGTGGGGTGTTGTATGTATATCTTGTTTCTCTTTCATTCTCTATTTTTTATTTCTTATCCACATTCTTCTCTTTCACGTGATTGCTCGTTTCTACTGATTATGTGTTGTGGGTGTGACTTACCTACAGATGGGTTGTTATTAGGTGTCATCATGACGTGATATCTTGATACTTTGAGTCGTGACAATTCTAAGCTTAATATTGAACCATAGTGGACTTCTTCATGACTTATACTTGGATTCAAAGGCTTTCGAACTTGATGTTTACTTCAAAGTCATTTTAGTTTATTCTTGAATCCGACGATCTTGTTCTTTAGTTGTTTTGTTGAACTTGAGTGTTGGTGTAATTGAACTTGTAGGTTATTAGAGAAATTTGTACTGTTTGATCCACGAGCTCTCTCTCTCTATCTACTTATTGAAATGATGGTATATTTTCTTAACAACATGGACCCCTATTTATGTTATAGAATGAAATAGTTGTGATGAGGAGACACTCCCTTTGACCAATTTGATTAAGTGATATAATGATATTTGATTAGTCAAAACATGTCACTTACACTCATGTGACACATTTTTATTTGTCATTGATTTGGCTAGGCATGTTATGGCACTTGATACATCACATAATCGTATTAGCTCCTCCGCTTTACTTTGTAAGATACATCATTTGACACATGACACCAAATTGGTCTAGTAGAATGAGATGGTATCTTGGAATTTGGCAACGTAGACTTATCACTTATTATCTATTTTGACAGGCTACCCCAATAAAATTTAACTTTGATTAAATCTTTAGCTATTGAACTTAAATAATTAATCATATCATACTAACCCATAGTATTTATTTGGTCTGATGTATCTTGAATTTAATACAATCTAAATTCCTAACGGATTTAAATCTAACAAAACTAGTTATCCCCACAAAGAAAGTGAGATTTAGCCATGGTTCAATATTTATTGAAAAAAGGTAAACTAACCATATGAAAATATCATAAATAATATTTATATAATTAACAAGAAAATTTATTAAAAGTAAAGATTCATAGCAAGAATAAAACATTTTCAAGGGAATTCATCTTGATTGAAATTAAAAAGTTTGTAACAAGAATTCAAACAAGTCACACAACATTATAAAATAATGTGGATCTTGCCCCCAATAATAGTGAGATGAACTAGATCTTAGGCTCAAGATTAGTTTATGTTCGGTTGGATTGGTGTTTGGGTCTTCCACTACTACTGAAAAGTGTTTTTTTTTTTGGTGGGAGAGAGGGGGCTCAATTTTTAAAGTAATTAGTCATTTTATTATTATCATTGTTGTTGTTACATTATAATATTGATCCTTTGGACCCAACATATTATGTATACAAAAGAAAGTGGAGGATTGATAACCATAATATAATTCGTAAAACCTTAACAACAAAGAGAGAATCTATTTAATTTATAGATAATGGAAAAATTACTTTAAAAAATCATTTGATTAAAAAACAATGAGAACCTATGAAAGACTCAAAGATAGATGTTAATATCAAATTATCACAAAAAATTTGTACAAAAATAATACAACCAATAATAATAAATAAGAAGATTCTATATTGTATACAACAAATAATGCATATTCCTATGACAAAATTAAGAGATTGTGTGCTAATACTAGGGATAGCTATAGAATAATTAATTGTATATATCTATTTATATTAGTATTCAAGTGTATTTAGGAATAATAGCATATGTGTCATTGGTAATTTTGGTCTTATAATATATTTCCTCCGTAATTTTTTATTCGAAAAGTCCTACATCGTTTTTGCGCATGATTTACCCCAAAAATAAAATATACATAATAGTCACGAATGAATAACTGTATGCATTGAATGAATAGTGGAAGTTTGGGGATTTGTAGGTGTAAGAGCAGTGTTCTTTCATGAAACAAACCCACGAAGGTTCATGCTATGAATTTAGAGTTTTTCTAATTTTATTCATGACGAAGATGTTAGAAACATTTCAGGTCGTCGTCCTAGTTCCTGCTCTAACAGAGGTAATTGCCTTCTCTCCTCTCTTATTTTATTTTATTTTATATTGCTTAGATCAGATTTATTTTTTTGTTTGAGTTTTAGTTTTCCCTTCATGTTTTTGTTTGTGTAAGTTCGTTTTTATTTTTGTGCTTCAATAGGTTCATTTCTTTAAATGAGTTTCAATTTTACATTAGTAGTTGTTTGTTCATAGGGTAAATTTTTGAATTGATTCATTGTATTCTTTGTTTTAGCTTCGAGAAGTTCTCATTTTTATTATCTTCAACTTCTTCAACTATTGTATTCGCTGATATGTGAATGTTATAGCATGATTTGAAGAGCTAAAATCATTCCTCATTCCATATGTCATGATAAAAGAAAACTCTTATTTTGAGTTCAAATTATAATACATTAAGACATATTTCTTCTAAAATTCGCTTCTTTCATGTTTTTGTTGGATTTTTTTAAATCAATTTTATAGTTAGACTTCTATCAATGAAATAAAAGAGTCATCTCTTCCTATTTCTCTTCCATTAATTAATTTATATATTTTATTTGAGAGTATTTTTAATTGATATAACTATATATAGCTTATAGTTGAAAGATTTATAATTTCTTAAGTGATATCAAATTTGAAAAATGGCCTCAAGTAATTTTTATAAATGCTAAATGGTTATACATTTAGTACTTCTTAATATTTGGGCTCCCCAACTTATCATACATGTGGAGAAAAAGATGGGAGTTGTGTTGCCATGTTTTAATTGCCTATGCTTATTTGACAATGCCTAAGATTTAGATGATATGTCTTCGTAGATCATGATTGCCCCCTCTTTCTTCTAATTTGTTCGTATTTAATAATTAGTTAATCCTCCTTTATTTTAAGTGAAATAAAAAATTTAGTGACATAAGAAGGTAGAATTACATATTTTTGCTTAATCTTATATAGATATAATGATTATCTATTTCAAGATTTCATTTCTTACTCTTGGATAAAATATGTAAAAAAAAATTTTACCAAGTCTCATTATTTTTATACAAATAATTTTTTTTACTAAAAGTAAAGTTCTAGCAATGTTTTTTTATATAGAAAATAATCTATATACATTTTTAAAAATCATCATACAAAATGTCACATGAATTAAAAAATCTACATGAGTGTAACTCTCTGATTCGATCATGTAAGAGTAAAGATAATCAAATAATCAATGTCAAACGGCTAAGTAATACTTTTACTAATTTAGGAGGTTTTGAATAAAACGAACTACGTTTAGGGATATTATTTCAAATTATATATCATTATATGACTAAAGTTTAATAAGTTCGAATAAGTTATTTATCTACTCAATTTCGTTTTTGTTTTTGCGAAATAAAATAAATGCACCGGTGAAATATTTAAAAAAAAAAATAGTCATCATAAGTTTTAATACATCTAGACTCTAAATAAAAGTTAAAATGTCTCCATACTCAATGCCTCTTGTCTCTATTATTTTGTTTTCTTCTTTATTATACCCCTCATTCTCTCTATAAGACGATAAACATTGAACCAACAAAAATATTTGGATAAAACAGAAAACATGGTATGTTGATGTACTAATCCATATGTTATAAATAATAGAATATTTTCTTTAACCAAATGAATAGCAGCACATACAAGGAGTGATTTCTAGAATTTTTTTTGGTTATAAAAAACACAAAGAAAAGTGTTTTTGTTATTTTCAAGTTAACAATAACAATTGGTTTCTACTACTTACTCACCAATTCCTAGCAACATAGACAATAGGGTTTTCTGCAACAACATCAAATGTTGATTGAACAATTATTCTTCAATTCAGTATCGCACTTTTTTCTAACAAATTTTGACAATAGCCCACTAGGCATCATTTGAGGATTTGTTATATGAAAACTTTATCTAGGGTCGAGAATTATCAATGATCAAGAAATCATTATGATATCAAGAAGACTTATATTGATATTGTCCTCGTCTTCAGTAAGATTAGCCTTGAGCCAAGCTAGAGTATATACATCACAAAACATTGAATCATTCCGAGGGGCCTAGGTTTAAATCTTTAATACAAAGTTGAAATAGAAGAAATTGATGAATATTTTTTTAATCAACGTCTGATATTACTATACTAAAATGTGTTTAGATGTTGTCGGGACTTGATTAGCCGTAGTAGAAACTTTCTCTGCAATGAATAATTAAAAAAATTATTCCAACCACTTTTTTAGGGAATTCGTTTAACCAAGTCATCCTTAAAGTGACTCCTTCTATGAGCTAATATACCTTGGCTTGAAGAAAAGTTCTTTCACCACAAATGCCAAGTATATTTTCCATTTTGTCCCTACATTTTTGTTGTTTTCATTATCATCATTTAAAGAGAGAAGGAGGAGGAGTTTATGTATAATAAGAAAAAAAAAAGAATAAAAAGGGGGAGTTGGGTTCAGAGACATCTTTCATTCAAATAATGAATGTATAAGAAAATATATTGTGTGTTTTAGTTTATTTTTTATTCCAAATATATTCAAAATATGAATAAAAGCTTAATTGTTTTTGAACCCAATTCTCCATATATCTTCTATGTTTTCCTTTATATATATACTCCTCATTGTCTCTCTAAGAAAATGAATATGAAAATTAAAAAAAAAGTGCAGGAAAAGAATTTGAAACATGATATATATTATTATACATATGCATGTGTTGTAAACGAAATATTTCTTCAAGCCAATACATAATGACACATACAAGGACTCAATTTAAGAATGGTTGGGTTAAAGGAAATCCAAAATAACACATGTTCTTAATAGATATTATAAGAAAATAATTTATTTATTTTTTTAAATTAATATATTTTTATTAAATTAATCATTAAATTAAAAATACAAAATTTCTATGAACATCATCAATACACGTTTGACAAAAAAGTTAATAGTATAAATATAACTTCATAAAATCATAAATATATTTGACATAAATATGACCTATCATGTCTAACTTATAAAAATAGCTTGTAATATAAAACATCTAGTTAATACTCCTAAAACAAATGAAATTTAAAATATAACATAAGTTCTAAATTAAAAAATAAATGTAACATAATACTTTTATGTCAAATATCAACATAACATACATAAGAATGGATTAAAAGAAAAGAAAAAACATAAGCCCATAAGATCATGACCTTGTTCCATAATAAATTTTGCTTAAAATTAAAACTAGTAAATGAAGCGCAATTATAAAATATATTTAAAAAAAAAGAGCTATTTCTTACAAAGAGTCTTGCATTAAATTTATTTTTAGTATTTGTACGTTACGATTTATTTTTTGATGTTTATTAGATAGATCTTAATGGAATTAAATATTTTAATTAAATAAAGTTCATTGAAATGATAAAACTATTTTTAAAAAAAAAAAAATTCATTTTATGATGTCAATACAATATATAATTTTTTAAAATTATTTTTTATGTTCAATTATTTTATATATTTTATCCTTTCTAAGTTGTTCATATATATATATATTGTGTGTATATATATATATATATATATATATATATATA
>NC_028648.1:43508919-43551172 GCF_001406875.1 Solanum pennellii | reverse complement strand
TATATATATATATATATATATATATTGTGTATTTATATATATTTTGATTTGTTCCTTTGTTGTACTTTATAAAAATAAACAACAATAAATATAAATTATGCATTAATTTTCTATCTATTTTGTTTCTTTTAATTCTTATTGTTAAGGTTCAAACCAAGATGCATATTCTTTACTATAAATTTTTTTTAGTAGGTAAGTGTGTATATATGCATCTTTCTTAGAACTTTAATAGTAAGAACTAAAAGAAACAAAAAAGATACAAATTAATGCACAATTTATATTTATTGTTGTTGATTTTTATAAAGTAGAATAAATGATCACACATCAAAAGAAAACATAAATGATACTACTTCTTACCGTTAGACACACCATAAAAAAGAGATATATTCCAAAATTTAAAACATATGTTTAAATTATCAATAATATTGTATGAACATATGTGAGTAATTATCATATTCCAAATAAAATTACAATAATCAATTTGCCTCTACTAGAGATACATATTTGCGACAATAAGAAATTCATAAAACTTCAACCTGGATGAATTTCATGGAAAGAAAAATACAATGCACACATCTTTTTTTATGACATTAATCATAAGTACATAATGAAAAGAACAATATAAAATTAATGCATAATTTTTTAATTTTTTATAGACACTATTTCCGACAAATTAATCAAATATAGAGTGAAAAGGATAGTCTTAAATAGAAATCATAAAAACTCAAATCAAAGAAGTTATATTAAAAGAACACACATCTTCCGTAGAACATTAATCATAAGAAAATAAATGAAAACTAGAAATATAGTATCAATGCATAATTTTTTGAACTTTTGTCCGATATCCCTTTTGACAAACTAATCAACATTCAAAAGACTTCTTCATCGAGTTATATTAAAAGAACACACATCTTCCGTAGAACATTAATCATAAGAAAATAAATGAAAACTAGAAATATAGTATCAATGCATAATTTTTTGAACTTTTGTCCGATATCCCTTTTGACAAACTAATCAACATTCAAAAGACTTCTTCATCGAGTTATATTAAAAGATGAATTCGATCATATAATAATATTAATATTAATATAATGATTAACAATGAAATATAAAGAATAATCTTGAGTTACATGGAGAGAACAAAGAATACACATCTTTCTTAGGAACTTAATCATAAGAAATACATGAAAATAATGTTGGGCTATAAAGATGTTAATAGAAAATGAAGGGTTGTGACTCTCCTAAAAGGTTGTGACCTTAATGAAATGATGTTTTCTTTCTAAAGGACTATGACCGTTTGAAAGGTTGTGTCTTTTTCGAAGTGTTGTGACCTTTCTGAAATGTTATCTTCTTTTCAAAGAGTTGTGACTTTTACTCTTTCTTTGCTATGAATTGACAAGATTTCTCTCATTTTTCAAGATTCAATTCTTCCTTTCTTTTGCATACATTTCTTTCAAAACAAAATCGATCGATCGTGTTTGTGAGTGTGACTCATTGCTGTCATTTTGAGTTCGTTGAATTTATCAAAGATTACGGTACAACTATTTCTTTAATGGTTAATCCGTTTTATCTAGGGAAGAACTAATCTACAACCTAAGGTACTTGAGAGAATTAAATTTCTTAAGGACACACAGTGGGTTCTGTAAATTTAGATAGTTTTTTTTTCTTCATATTTTATTATTTCTTGTTTGTTAATCTGAATACAAGAGATAATTAGCAAACCAAAAATAATAAAAGATGAAAAGAAAAACAAAAAAAACTATCCGAGTCCACAGAACTCACTGTGTGTCCTTAAGAAATTTAATTCACTCAAGTATCCGTGGTTACTGATTAATACCTCCCTAGATAAAATGAGGTAACCATTAAAGAAGTAGTGGTACCTGAAATTTTAATAATATTAACAAACTCAAAATGACAGAAACAAATCACAGTCACAGACACAATCAATCAATTTTGTTTCGTAAGAAATGTATGCAAAAGAAGGGAAGAATTCAATCCAGAAAAATGAGAGAAAGTCTATGTATTTATAGCAAATAGAGAGTAAATGTCACAACTTTTTGAAAAGAAGACAACCTTTCAAAAAGGTCACAACATTGAGGAAAAGCGCAACCTTTCAATTGATCACAATCCGTTAGAAAGAACACATCCTTTCATAAAGGTCACAATCCTTTGTCATAGTCACAACCATTTAGGAGAGTCACAAACCTCCATTTCTTGTTCACACCTTTAAAATCTAACAATACCCCACATGAATAGGGAATGACTAATTTTAAAACATATATATGAAAACTATGTGATTCGTAAGTAAGGATTGATTGCATCTAGATAAGTGGGTTTTCCTTTGAACTTTCCATGGTCAACATATAGTGTATATGCTAGGTGAATCGATAGATTTGATATTGAACCTTCGAGATTTGGTGTACACCTTGACAAGATAAGTCATATAATAAACCCTTGAACTGTTTTTGGTTCTTATTGTTTTGTTCGTTTCAGCCATGAACACGTTTGTCACGCTCCTTACCTACACCCTGGGCGGGATTGACACTCAAACACCATTGCTCGCCTCAAGAGGAACCCTGACCTGGCTTACTTAACTCAGCGGAAGACAATAATCATATCATGAACTTAATTAAAATGAAAAAGAATATAATAACTGAGAGTGTATAAAACTAAAACATTCAACTTGGCCAAATCTACAACCCAAGTCTTAACTATAAAAGATAAATACTAAAAGACTCAAGCACTAACATCTGAGTGTCTATGAAACCTGTAACATGACTAAGATGGATGTTAGGACAGCTCCCACAATATCCTAATGATCTAGTACTAAGCAATGTAAAGGAGTCCTCGGAAATGCAATGAGGCTCACCAACTGAATCTGGAGTTCTCAACTTGATCAACAGTGCACTGGATGTTGATCCTTGTTACCTGCGTCTGCATCATGATACGATGCAGGCCAACTGGAGTCATTACATTGAATGTACAAGTATGCGGGTTGAAATGTCAAACAATAGTAACATAGACTTGAAAAGGAGAATCTGAAGAACTTTCCTGCTCAACTCAACTGTAAAAGACTAAACTTATTTCAATATATACAAATTTAAAGTAAGTGCAATATAAAGAATAATTGTTAAAAGCATGATGTCAACTCTGCATGTATGCAAAGATACAATATAATTCTGAAATGTATGTAAAAATACAAATAACTGTGTATATAAAATACATTTAACTTCTGTGGGAGTTCCTCTAACCGACAACCATCACTTAAGAGCTATAGTGATGATACACCATTTTGCCTCACATTTCCAAGACCGTCTTATACCTTTACAACAATATAGTACTTGAAATACTTAGTGGATTCGCTAGTCTATGCTAAATATCACTAAAGGAACCATCTAAAAAGTATGACTATTTCCTACCCATGGTGGGTACATGGTTTATGGGGGATACGGGTTATCTGAACTCTCCCCCTTATTGGTGCTCAATACTACTCCCAAAAATATTATTATGTTAGCTCTTATGTTTTTAAAACATACTTACATTTGTGTCTGAGATTAGTACTCAAAACTTAGCTCAAATGCTATCTTGGAAATCATAAATTCCGTTGCTTCATTTACAAAGTTATTACTCTTTCTTGAGAACTAGCTTGAAGGATCTTTGAAAATTTCAGTTTCCGTTCATATTTAAATATGAAAATATTTTATACTGCTTTAGAAATACTTAGTCCCCATATACTTATTTGAAGAAAAAACTTCACTTTACTCTGAACTCAACTCAAACTTAAGTCTTAAAACGAAGTTAAAATGTTTGTGAAAGACTTATGAAACTCGAAATGAAATTCTTCTCCTTATCTTTACTCTTCGCTCAACTTTATCTTTAAGTCTTAGATTAAAGTCAAAACCATTTGCAAAAGACTTCTTGAAAAGACTCTAAGAACTTTCTAGACTTGAATCTTCACTTTTCTTGAATTTGAAATTATGGATTCAAGGTTGTAATTCATCTTTTTGGATGATTTCTATATGTTCAGAAATAATTTAGAGTAGCTAGAATCATTAGGAAGTGTTAAAATGCTTTAGAAAGTCTTGAACGGACTGAAGAACGAAAACTAGGTAAAATGCCGATTTGGGCGCATCTTGGGTGCGCAACACCCACCCCAAAGTTTAGAGGCCACATTTGGTGACAGGTGCGCCTCCCTAGGCCCATTGCCGCAGAAAGGGCGCGCCGCTCCTACCTTCCCTTGATGATGCCTCCTGAACTTTCATTTTATTTTCTAACGTTAAATAGTTTCAATTTGATTTCTTTTGTCAAATTAACTTAGATTTCATCTGCCCACATGATATACACAAGGATCTAGCCCAATGGACTAAAGAAACAACACTTTCAATCACAAGAATTTCATAAACTTCAACTCATACTTAAGAATGAAAGCAATTCAAGAACAATATTCAAAATCCAATCTTTGTAGGATAAAATCACGCTCAAACGTGATTGACACGTGGGTGAATGAATTAAACGTTGAGATAGACTCACATTCCTGGTAGAAGAAATCCTTTGGCCAAAACACTAATATTCTTGGTTGATTTTGATGAATTTGCCCTTATTCCCTTCTTCTTAGCGTGAAAATTCCAAATTCTAAAATTGATTAAGTTCAGTCTTGACCCCTGTTAAACTCCTAAAGATGAATTAAAATAATAGGATAATGAAAAGACTAAAATACCCTTAAAAATCCCAAGTTTAGACATTTCCTTGAGTCTAACAACCCAACTTTCAAAGGACATAATTTGGAATTGCTAAAGCTCGGTGGTGTTGGAAAGATAACTCCAAGGAATTTCAAACATATCTAGAACTACACCTAATTAATCGTGTGGTAGGATTTATGACCGTTCAGAGTTGACAAAAACTCACTTTTCAACCTATTTAAAAATTTCAAATTTCCTTATACTTTCAAAAAATAAGTATTTCCTGATTTTAAACTCCTTTCTAGTTCATTTTAGTTGCCAGATGTGACAACGTCTTGGTTTATAAGTGCGTAGAGAAATGCCCTTACAAGATTATCCTTGAAGTGGCTTACACTTCACACCTATATAGGTGATTTCTAAATGTGTTATCTCATAGATACACCATTTGATATATCATGTATCAAACTTAGAAACCATTAAAAAGTCCTAATGCATTTATCCTTGTTATTGAACATTGTCTTATTATGAGAATGAACCATAAAAAATATTTTGACAATGTTGAATCGTCATTAATGACTTTGTTTGATCTCTTTGAACCTAGATATTGGGGATCTCCTGACTTATAGGTAGATTTACGCCATACTGAGTTGTCCTTGGCCATATATTCATTCCCTTTAATAATCTATCAACTCTCTCTAGTTAAGACTTTTATGAGTGGATCCGACACATTATCCTTTGACTTTATAGTCAATTATGAGAATTCCCTAGAGAGTATTTCTCTAACGATATTATGTCTAAATCATATATGACGAGACTTTCTGTTATACATCATGCTCCATGCCCTACATATTGCAAATTAACTCACAAAGTGTATGCATACTGGAGCTAAAAGGTTTGGGCCAAAAATCTTTCAAGAAATTTGGAGTCATTCAACTTCTTTACAGGCCTTAGCTAGAGTTATAAACTAAGGTTCATCGTAAAGCGAACAATACATTTCTGTTTGGAAGATTTCCAAGAGAATGCTCCACCAACAAAATACATACCAACTCGTGAATTAGTTATAATGCAAAACCATGGTTTTAAGTATGTTTTAAATACTCAAAAACTATTTTCATTGTCATCCAACCAATGAGTTTGATTAATATTACTTATTAACTGACTCAGTGTACTAATAGAACATGTTATATCTGATTGTATACACTTCATGACATATATCAAACTTCTCAATACTCTAGAATAATATAATTGTGAGTTACTTTTTCCTTCCTTCTTTTGTAGTACAAAGCTCACATTTATTAAAGTCTGGTCAATACTGAAATCCAACTACTTAAACTTGTCAAGTATCTTTTCAATAACATCAGTAATTTCAATTTCTTTCATATCGAAGTTACTTTCTAGCATATGCTTAGTAGAATTTATTCCAAATATGTATCTTTAGGATTTTGATGATCAACATGTTATCACCATAAAAACAAACACTGACATTGTGATTTGAATGTATTTAATGTATAACATTTATCACATTCATTAATCTAGAATTCATTTGCCAATATAGTTTGGTCAAACATCACATGTCATTATTTGGGAGCTTGTTTGTAGTCCATAAAGTGACTTAATATGTTTACAACAATTTTTTACGAGGAACGACAAAGCCCTCGAATTGTTCCATGTCAATTTCTTCCTCAAAAAAAGGTTTTGACATCCATTATGACAAATTCACAACTAGTGCAATTAACATCTGAATTGATATAATCCTTGTTAGGTTATTATCAGTCAAAATAATCAAGGCTTTGTATTGTATAAAGCCTATAACAACAAGTCTTTCATAGTATTTTTCAATAGTATTATCAACCTTCTATTTCTTTTGTAGATCCATTTTAAACCCAAAACTCTATTTCCTGGAGGAAGTTCAACCAACTCTAAAATATGGTTACTCAAGATTGCATCTATGTTAATATTGATAGACTCTTTCTAAACAGAGGAGTCCACAAAAGACATATCTTCTTTGACTATATATGGACTCATTTTCAAGAAGAAATATTACAAAATAAATGTCACGCCCAGAGCCTATACCTGAAGCGGGACTGGCACTCGGTGACCATAGCTAATCTCAAGTGAACCCTTAGCCTGACTTACTTAACTCAGCGGAAGACAACAATCACACTTACAAGGATAAAAGAACTTAACTAAACTTTTTAGTAATACTATTTGGAATGTTTTAAAAGTTTAAACATTAAACTTGACCAAAATGGAAACACAAGTCCTTAACATAAGAATGAAACTAACTGTCTATGAAGCCTTTAATCTAACTGAAATGAATGTTGGGGCAAACCTCACAACATTATATTGAACTAACTAGAAAACAATAAAATATGTCCTTAGGATTGCAGGGAGGCTCACCAAGTGACTCTGGAATTCTCGACTGGATCAACGTTGCGCTGGATGTCGATCCTTGGTACCTCGGACTGCATCATGGTACAATGCAAGCCAATTGGCATCAGTACATTGAATGCACGATGAGTGCGCGAGTTGGAATGCTATATGACACTTAATCTTGAAAAGGAGTAAGAATGAACACTTACCTTAGCTCTATTCAACTCATGATTTACTAACCCTTATTAAATATATGAAACTTAAAGGTAAATACAATATAAAGAAAAACTGACTAAAACATGTTATGAACTATGAATGTATACAAGTATAAAAATAATATTTGAGATGTATGTAAAAATATAAATCACTAATGTATATGAAAATACAATACTTCTGTGAGAGCTTCTCTAACCGACAACCATCACTAAAGATCTATAGTGATGATAAATCGTTACTCGTCCCATGCTGCCCGACCATCCTAACCTTGCCAGAGTATAGGACCTAAATTGTTTAATAGATCCACTATTAAACTTCAAAAAAAGTTCATCTAAAAAGTATGACCCTCTTCCACCCATGATGGACACATGGTTTTCCTGGAGAATTGAGTCAATCCGAAACTCTCATCCCCACATAAGTGCTCAATACTACTCCCAAAATTTACTGATTCTTATGTTTTTAAAATATACTTTTCTGGTTTAACATTAGTGTTCAAAACATAGCTTTAATAGCTCTCTTGGAAATTATAGTTTCCCTGCATGCTTCATTTCATAAAGCTATTACTGCTGTCCAAAAACTAGGTCAAAGGCTCTTTACTTGTTTAAATGTGAAAACATTTATAGCCCTTAGGGATTACTTTGTCCCCTTATACTTCACTGGAGGAAAGACTTCGACTTTTACTCTTTCCTTAATTCGAACATAAGAGTTGAAGCGGAGTTAAAAAATTTAGACAAGACTCTTGGAAGCTGTAATAAACTTTACATTAACTTACTCATAGCTTTAGACTTAAGTTCCTAACTTTCTTAACATAGATCTTAACATTCCTTGAATAGATTATGGAATCAAGGTTTCTATTTGAGATCTTTGATGATTTCTAGATATTTAGAAATCATTTGAAGTAATTAGAATTATTAGAAGATGTTAATGTACCTTGGAAGGACTTAAAAGGACAATACTATGAAAACCGGATGAAAAACGTCGGGTTGGGCGTACAGGTGGCACTACACCTGGCGTAATGGTGGTGTGACTTACCATGTGTTGGTTGGCTGAGGCCAAATTCTGGCGCACTGCATGCGCGCTGCGCCGCGCCTTCGCCTACCTAGTTACTTTTGACAAATATTTTAACTAGTTTTTGATCTCCAAACTCTCCAAACCATTCTAGTTCTTTCTCCAAATGATTGGGACTATTGATACTAACAATTACTAGTGAATTCAACTCAAATAAAACAAGAATCTAACCAACAATGGCAGCCAACCATCCAACCAATAAGAAATCAAAACTTTCCTTCAAGAACTTAACTTCTAACATGAAATAAATTCATATATTCACTGAATTGCAACAATGTGGTGTGTGGATGAATTATCCCAACACGAAAGATCCACATACCTGAATAGGGATCACACTTGACAAATTCCACTAGAATCTCTTTGAGTTCTTGGCAGAATGTCGCTCTTTCTCCTCTCTTCTTCTTCTCTTCTTCTTTCTCCCAAACCCTAAGCGTAAAAAGTCTTTTTTTAATCTGAACCAAAATTTGGTTTTACCCCAATTAGATCCTTAAAACGAAGTTGGAATTACTAGGGCAAAATAGACTACCTTACCCTTACTAAAATTCGGATTAGACTTTCCTCAGCCCAATAGATCAACTTCTGAAAGGCATGTCTGCCTCATACGACATTGAAAATTTGCACACTTGGTGCCGTTGAAAATATCTTCCCAAGACATTTTCATCCATATAAAGAACTGCCCCAAATTCTCCCGAGCTAGAAGTTATGGCCACTTGAAAATGACCAAAACTCACTTCCAATACTTAAGAAGTTTCCAGATTTTCCCTATTCTTTCGAAATATAACTATTTTTGGTTTCTTGGTTTAATCCTAGCTACTTAGGATTACTAGATGTTATAATATCTCCCCTTGGGAATATTTGTCCTCGAATGAGAAATTGTTTACTAAGCTAAGGGTACTAACATCACTTAAGCACTCAGCAACAAAAGCAAGTAATAACATGCTTACACATTGTCTTATACAAGTGCTAAGAAGAGAATTTAGTACATTAATCTGCATTCTCTCTGGATTCAAAGAGATGTGGATAATCTCTTTTTTATATCCTCCTCAGCTTCACAAATTGCTTCTTCAATAAATTGGTTCCTCCAAAGGACCTGTACTGATTAAACTTCCTTAGTTCTCCACTTGTTTACTTTACAATATACAATCTGGACTGCAATCTCTTAATACGACAAGCAATCCTTAGTTCCAACATTCTTAGTTGGTACAATCAATGAAGGATCACCCAAGCATTTCTTCAACATAGAAAAATGGCTAACTCTTGGGGTAGCTCCAACTCATATGCTACATTATTAACCGTCTCGATGACTCTGTAAGGACCAATATACCGAGGACAAAGTTTTCCCTTCTTACCAAACCTCATAACCCGTTTCATGGGTGAAACCTTCAAATACACTCAATCATCCATCTCAAACTCTAACGGTCTTCTCCTTGCATCTGTCTAGGACCTTTTGATGACTCTATTCCGTTCTCAATCTCTCTTGAATCACCTTCACCCTCTCCATAGCTTGGTTAAGTAGATCCGGTCCTATTAATCCTGCTTTACCAACTTCGAACCACCCAATAGGAGATCTGCATCTTCTCCCATAAAGTGCCTCATATGGAGCCATCTGGATGGTCGAATGGCAACTGTTGTTGTAAGCGAACTCAATGAGAGGTATATGATCATCCCAATTCCCTTTGATTTTATCACAAAAGCTCTCAACATATATCCTAAGGTCGGGATCGTACGCTCCTCTTGTCCATATGTCTGAGGATGAAAAGTAGTGCTCAAGTTCACCTTTGAATTCAAACCTTTCTGGAAAGATTTCCAGAATTGTGCAGTAAATTAGTGAACCTCTATCTGAAATAATGGAGACCGTAAGTCCACGAAGTATCACCACCTCTCGATGGTACAACTTATCATAATCCTTGGCCGAATAGGTAGCCTTTACCCACGAAAAATGGGCTTTATCGATAATCACCCTAATAGAATCATGCTGCCTGCGAGATCTTGCCAAGCCTATGATAAAATCTATATTAATCATCTCCCACTTCCATTTCGGAAATTCTATTGTTCGAGCCAAACCTCCAGGCCTTTGGTGCTGTACTTTCATTTGTTGGCAATTTGACACTTGGCAACAAACTCATCAATATCTTTATTCATGCCTTCTCACCAATATACCTCTCTCAAATCGCGGTACATCTTGGTGGAACCTCGATGAATGGGATATCTGGAGCTATGAGTCTCCTCTAGGATCCTCATTTTGGAGTCCATCCACCCTAGGTACACAAAATCAACCTTGGTACTTCAGTACACCATCTTCCTATTTTCAAAATTAAATACTCTTTGCTTATGAACATTTGCCTTCAGTTAAGCAAAATGGGGTCTTGGTCTTTGATTATGAACATTTGCAATCAAGTCAAGCAAAATGGGGTCTTGGAGTTGTTTCTCTTTCACCTCTGACACTAGTGATGATTCAGCCCCATTAGTCACCACTATACCTCATTTTGTGGAATCCCTAAGTATGATTGTCAGACGTGTGAGTCCGTGCACATCTTTGGTAACTCCCTCTTTTCTTCTTCAACATGGGCGGTACTCCCATGGATAACCTTCTCAAGGTATCTACAACTACATTAACCTTACCTTGGTGGTAAAGAATACTCATGTCATAATCCTTGAGTAATTCTAACCACCTCCTTTGCCTGAGGTTTAGCTTTCTGGGTGAACATGCTGTTGTGATCAGTGAATATGTCAAAAATGAACACCATACAAGTAGTGGCGCCATATCATCAAAGTTAACACTACCTGCAGCCGATTCCAAGTCATGAGTCGGATAATTCTTCTCATGAACCTTTAATTGTCTGGAACCTTAAGCTATAACCTTGCCATTCTTCATAAACACACCGCCAAAACCAAATCTCGATGCATCACAGTACACCACAAAACCTTGCGTACCCTCTAGTAATGTAAAAACGGAGCAGTAGTCAATCTCCTTTTCATCTCCTTGAAGCTTTTTCACAAGCCTCAAACCATTGAAACTTGATTGTCTTTTGAGTTAGCTTGGTAAAAAAAGACAAGATAGATGAAAACCAATCAAAAAACCTCTTATTATAGTCACCCAAACCAAAGAAACTCCTTATATCTGTAAAAGATGTGGGTCTAGGCTAGTTCTGAACTACTTCTATCTTTTCGGTGTCAACTCTAATCCCGTCACTTAAAACAATGTGGCCCAAGAATGCCACAGACTGAATCCAAAACTCACAGTTTGAGAACTTGGCATATAACTCCGTATCTTTCAAAGTCTGCAGAACAATCCTGAGGTGACTATCATGTTCTTCTTCATTCGTTGAATAAATCAGTATGTCATCAATGAACAAAATGACAAATAGATTTAAATAAGGTTTGAAGACTTTTTTCATAAGATCCATGAATGTTGCTGGTGCATTTGTCAAACCAAAGGACATAACTAAAAACTCATAATTACCATATCTTGTTCTAATGTCTCTGGCATATCAGATTCCCTAAATTTCATCTGATGGTAGCCTGATTTGGTGTCGCGCCTCTCTGGGCCTTGGTAGACTAAGGCCAATTTCTAGCGCACTCCAGGCACGCCACGCCTGCCCCTACCAACGTATGTGAGAAGAATTATTCAACTCATTTTTGATCTCCAAAATTTCCTGTTTCTTTCACCAAACGATTGAGACTATTGGTACTATCAATAACTATTGAATTCAACTCAAAATAACTCGGAGAAACAAGAATCTAACCAACAATGGCAGCCAACAATCCAACCAACGTGAAATCAAAACTTTACTTAAAAAACATATATTCTAACATGAAATGAGTTCATAAATTCACTGAATTGCAACAATATGGTGTGTGGGTGAATTCGACCAACACGAAATACCCCACATACGTGAATAGGGATCATCCCTGTCGAATTCCACTAGAATCTCTTGGCGTTCTTGGGGAGATCCTGCTTTTTCTCCTCTCTTCTTCTCTTCTCCTTTCTCCCAAATCCTAAGCGTAAAAAGTCTTTTTTAATCTGGACTAAAAATTTGGTTTTACACCAATTAGACCCTTAAAACAAATTAGGAATTAGTAGGGTTAAAAGACTACTTTACCCTTACTAAACTACCTACTAGATGTTCCTCAACCCAACAACTCAACTTTCAAACGGAATATCACCCTCATACGATAGAAAAAATGAGTAAAGTGTGCAACTTTGGAAAGATCTTCCCAAGGGATTTCTATCCATATAAAGAATTGCCCCTAAATCCTCCTGAGCTAGAAGTTATGACCGTTTAAAAATGACTAAAACTCACTTTAAGACTTTAGGAAATTTCCAGAATTTTCCTATTCTTTCGAAAAAAACTATTCTTAGTTTAATCGTAGCTACTTATGATTACGAGATGTTATAATAAAACTTGGAGATATTTTATCACGCCTCTGAATCTCTTTATCAGGTACATTTGCCTTTGGTTCTTTCCGACGTCGTTAGAACCTTTACTTGACTATCCGACGGTTTGGACTTATGAACCATAAATAAACATGTTTTACTATTTGTAGCATATCAAATGAACATACACTCAACAGCCTTAGGTCCTATTTTGAACTTTTTGGGAATAGTTCCATCATTTCCATTTCTCATATGGAATAGCCTGTATTGGAAATTGATAAATCACTATCTTTTAAGAGTTATTGCTTGTATATACTTTATGGAATGACAAGCAATTATCTATCAAGATACAACAATGTCTGAACAAACAAAACTTTTTCTTGCTCCCTTTCAAAGTTTCTATTTGTTGCTCTCTTTATTAACATATAAACCTTTTTGTTTCTCTCTTTCTGCACATGCAATTTTTTTGTTGTTCTCTTTTGCTATTATGATAGCATCCCCCACAAATTTTGTTGTAAACGTGAACCTATAAGTAAGGCATTCAACATTTCCTTCAAAGTTAGATTTTTCCCTTTTCAAACATTTCATTAGATTGAGATGAATATGTTCTGTAATTTCATGAATCATTACATTTTCTAAATATATTTCTGCAAAAGAATATTCATATTCTCCACATCTACCACTTTTAATCATGAAAATATTTTTATCCAACTAATTTTGAACTTCAGTTTTATATTGCCCATATGTTTTAAGTGTTTCATCCTTATCTTTCAGCAAATAGACATAACAATAGTGTAATTGTCAATAAAATTTACGAAGCATTTTTCCACCACGAGATTGTGTTATCTTCATGTCACAAATAACTGTATAAATCAATTCTAAGGGATTAGAATTCCTTTCAACAACACATACTTGACATTTTAATTTATTTCAGTAGAAGTTCGGAAAAATTTCTAAGTTGATTAGTTTTTGCAAGATTTTGTAATTGACATGTTTTAAGCGTTCAAGTCACAAGCATTTTGATACAAGAAAGTAAGAACATACAGAAATACTGAGTTTGAAAAGACCTTCCATGAGGTAACTTTTCTTACAAATATTTTGTTCTTTACTTTTTATAATTTTTTCAAATACAAACATTGTTTCAAAATCATCTTGTTAGATATCCTTTTCAAAATGATCTTTCCATAACATTCAATTTGTTAAAGAAATTAATCATGGCCACAGTCTTATAGGTCTTATAAGGGAAATATGACCCTAATGTTGTTTTAAAACACAAACATAAAAGATCATTTTTCACCAATGTTCATATCAATATAATTAAATTAATTTAATTGTCATATTTTTTCATGAAAAATCAAACTATTTTAAGTGACTCTTTTTCATCAAAGAATACAATTTTTTCGAACGATTAATATAATTTTGTGATTTTGTACAAGTCATATCATATATCTAGTAAAGAGAGACTCAAAGACCACAATATCAAATATAGTCCAAGAATTTTGTGGGTCTAACATAATACAAGAATGTCATTATATTTCATATTTTGTTCTTTCAAATATTGATCAGATATGAAGTCTGATTTTATCTTTATCACAAGTAAAGGACCCTCCACATTTTAAATATGTTCAAAAAATAATTTTCAAGTATTTGTAACTATTTTTCACATATTTTTTTCATGCTTTCAATTTATATACCATCAGATAAATATTGGCAACACGAAGCCTCTTTTGGAGATTTAATCCATAAAAACATCTAATACAACACAAAAATCACTAAATTTTTTGTCATTAGCGTTTTTCCCCTTAATATTTATATTTTTCTAATGCTTAACCGAATGAACCTCAAATTCTGATGAAGTTTTTATATTTTTCGAATCAGATTCACATTCAGACATAGTAGTAAATAAAAAATGTTTTAATCTCCAGAAACCTCAAATACAACACTATTTCTAGCTAACGAAGATTTTATCATTTTCAAATCCTTTTGCCTTAATATTTCTAACGAAGATTTTGTACTCTTCAAGTCAGAATATTCATTCAAACAGTGTATTTAACAAATTGGTGAAGTTTTTGTATTTTTCGAACCATTGCACAATTTGATTTGTCCACGAAGTTCTTATATTCTTCGTACCACGGAGTAAAAAAATAGAAGATTTTAGTCTCCAAAAGTACGACACAATCAAATATCACATGGAGTAGAAAACTACAAATATTTTTCTCTCTCCTATAAACAGAATACATATTAATAATAATAAAGATCTATTCTTAGATCATCACATAATGACAACTACCCTAACATTTATTAAATAAATTTCATAACTTTATAAAGGACAGAGAAAATATTAATCAAGGGAAATAAAAATAGAACCTAAATTTTCCTCTCATTGAATCATATTTTATTTGTCAGCAATGATTTCGTGCAAATCACTTTTTTTGCAAATTATTTATTTCTTTCTCAGTTTTCATCATATTCAAATTTTTCTTAGATGACACTGAATTTCAACGAGAAACTAAATTCATGTTTAAATATTGTTAGGAGACAACATATGTTAATTAAATTGTCCATCTTTGTCTTTATGCACAAAATAACTCTCTCATTAATAAGAAAATTGAAGGGGTGCATTACTTGAATGCACTTGGGAAAAATATATCAGATTAATCATACCCATCCATGAAACTTACTACAGAAAATAAACTCAAACATATTAAAGTAGTACAAATTCATCTCAAATATCTTTTATCATATGATAAATAAATTTCTTTTTCCTCTTCTTTCCAAAAAAAAGATAAAGAAAATAGAAGTAATTTTCGTAGCATAGAAAATACCATCAATTTTAAAAATTTTAAGCTTGTTATCTCCTACATTCAAATTAGAAAACCAAAAAAAAAAAAAAAGATGGAAAGAAAAACACAAATAAATATCCGAGTCTACAATACCCACTGTGTCCTTAAAAAATTTAATTCGATAAATTTAATTCCTCCCTAAATAATAAAACGGATTAACCATTAAAGAAGTAGTGGTACCTCAAATTTCAATAATTTTAATGAACTCGAAATAGCAACAAGTCACACTCACAGACACGATCAATCGATTTTGTTTTGTAAGAAATGTATGCAAAAGAAGGAAAAAATTCAATCTTGACTAATGAGAGACAATCTTTCAATTTATAGCCAAAGGGTAAATGTCCCAACTCTTTGAAAAGAAGACAACATTTCATAAAGGTCACAACACTTTGGAAAAGGCACAACCTTTGAAACAACCATAATCTTTTAGAAACAACACATCCTTTCATAATTATCACAACCCTACGGCATAATAACAACCCTTCATTTCTTAATCACACGATTAAATTCCAACAAATAATAATACATAAATTGTGCACGATTTTTGTTACTCGTATTCGACACCCTTTTTGTCAAACTAATTAACATCCAAGAGCCTTCTTTGTTGAGTTATGCCAAAAAATAAATTTGATCTACAATAATAATAATGAATTAAAAAGAATAATCCTAATTTATATAGAGAGAACACACCTTAATCACAAGAAAACACATGAAAATAGAAATACAAAATTTGTGCAAATTTTTGAAATTCTTGTTCGACATCCCTTTTGACAAACTAATCAAAATTCAAATAGCTTTCTTCATCAACTTATGCTAAAAGATGAATATAATCTTATAATAATAATAATATAAATAAAATTAATAATTTTGAATTGGGGTTCCACGATACAAAATATTACGAATTTATCGAGATATAATTTGAAAAATATCATTAAAGGTCTTAAATATTGTAATTAAGTAATTGAGGGTTATGAATATGAAAATTTAAAATTGAAGGAGTTAATGATGTTATTAAATGTAGAAGTCTAATAGGTATAAGTTATGAATATGAAACTTTAAAAACAAATAAAAGAGAATAAAATACTAATCAAAACAAATAAAGGACATAAAAGAAATAATTTTATATTGTATATAAATATAATTTTTTGGATTGAATTAGTAAATAAAAATTTTCAACAAAATCATAATGTGTATTTGAATTTAAACGACTATAAATGTTTCCATAAAGGAATGAAAATGATTTTTTATTACCTCCTTAAATTTTAATAGCGGGTGTAATTTTTTTAAAATATTTGATTTCAAAATTAAATATGATAGAGGAGACGTGATGTTAGTGAGGTGAGTTTTAAATGATTTGGGATGCACGTTTTGGGATACAATTGAGCAAGTAATTATTCATATTTACTGTGATATTTTATCCATTTATGTATTTGTTTTGAGGTTAAAAATAAGAAATAATTCAGAAAAGGATAAAAATAAATAATAGCAAATGCTGACCATTGGAGGGCGCCAATGTAACACTCTGAAAGTCCATGACTTACTCTAGACCCTCATTTGAAGAACTAAGTCCTAAACCAGTGTTTCTAAGCCTAAACTAATGTAATCAACCTAATTAGGAAGTGTTAGAACCAAAATGTTAAACAAACGACCATGACGTCCGAAGATTTGTGAAATTTGAGATAGTGTGCCTTAGTATGTTTCAAGGGGTTTTAAGAGTCGGAATTTGGTCAAATTTAGTAGAAATATTAGAGTGTGTTTAGGGTTGAAATGTCCGTGTATGACTCCCCAAGGAACACCCTAAGGGTCCTTGAAGAGGACCCTAACAATTTACCCTACAAGCTGTCATTCGACGGTGGCTATTGACAAACCAAAAGACGAGCCGCCGATGGGTCAACGTCCCTTTGATGGAGCTTGTTTGTTCATACTTAGACATCTCCCAAAAATCACCAAAAGTCCAGGTCTTTGACAGAAACCACAAATGACTAGTACGTGGCCGTGGTTTTGGTCAACGGACCATTGACGTGAACTTGTCGATTGGAGGCTTGGTTAATTGCGGAGTTTAGGTCAAGGTAAGGTTAACTAGATAATTAGTTAATAAATTAATTAAGGTTTAAGGGGTGGAAAATTAAGTTTTTTGGGGATTATAAAATATTTATAAGTTATTAAACTAATCTAACACCCCATTATTTCCCAAACCCAATTCTCTAACTTCTCTCTACTTTCTCTCTCTATTCGAAAGACCACCATTGAAGACCAAGGTCGAATATTGATTAGGGATACAATAATCATGTTTTATCCATCATTCTTCGAGGATTCTTAAGGCATAAAAGCTATTCACTCTTGGAATCTCTTTCCCCAAGAGGCACTTCAACATTGCTTTCCAAAGATGTCTAAAACTTGACATATCCTCCAATTTCGTGAATTGTCTTTAAAATTGATGTAATGTTGAATTGCTTTGGTTTAGATTGATATATTATTATTGATTATTGGTTAGTCACTGTAGTTCTTAGTCTTTGACCTAGTTCTATGAAAGAATCCATGAATGAACTTTTTTTTCTAACCATAGCTATGAATCGAACTTATAGATTACTAAGGTTGTTGTAATTGTACACTATTATATGATGATGATGAGTGAAATTGATTGATGAATATTTTGGAATTGATGGTAAGATATTGAAGGAGGTTTTGGAAGTTGTTGGTAAGACTATCTATGACTATGAGTTCAGTACTTTAATAGTGATGGTTTATTCTTGATTATGATGTTCAATTAAAGTATGATTATATGAATATAATAGGAAAATTATGATATGATGAATATGATGTCATGTTATGGATATTTTTAATTGTGAGATCATGACAGGGGTATGATCATGCAAGGTTGAATGTGATTCTCTTGTGTGCCTTATTGTGATATGACTATGATGTGATGATCTCACTAAATGATAAGTTGTAATGAAAGGAAGTTCTCATGCTATACCTAAATATATAATGATATTATTATATAAAGGGTTATTCTCCTATGGCCTATATTAATATTTGATGATTAAGAAAGGCTTAAAAACATTTTTAAAAAAAGACTTTACCATAACAACGAGCGAACTAGATATGAAAGTTTTCCCTTCTCAATGAGGGTAGGTAGGTTCACAATGTTTCTCATAATATGGGGACTATAATGTTATTGTGCATAAAGAGGTTTTCCAATACATATATCCTAATTCCTTAACTATGTCGCCCCACAAGAAAACTAGCTAGTGGATCTAGCTAGAATGTTATGTTCATATTCTTGTTCTACCTTGGCAAGTAGAGAACCTTCTTTAGGTGTAGGGTTTCATGACATCGGATTCCATATTTAGATCACATGGTCGAATGTCAATTAAGGCTATTTGTCCGAAAGTAAAATGAATGAATGAAGCAATAAAAATGAACTCTAACTAGGTGACTTAAGGGGTTCTACTTATTGTAGGTAAGGGTATGGGACTTTACCTATGCATCAACAAGTTGACCTTGAAGGGAGTCCTAGGAGGGTGTACTCATGTGCTAATGCTATGAGTGAAATGCAAATGTTAACTTTACATGATGATGATCTTATATAATGTTGAATTCATTGATGAACATGATATGGCTATAAATTGCTATATATATGATGATGAATATGCATGATATGATGTTATACGAAATGTAGACATGTCTTATAGTCTATTATCTAGTTTACTTGATTATGTGGGGTTATGGGGCTTCCCATGAGCATTGCACTTGTAGGTTTGTGATGGGATTGTGAGTAAGGGTATTGTATGCTTTGATGTTGTGTAGTCTTGTACATGAATTGTTGTTATGACTTTATGATGAAGCTATTCATGTTGATATAACTCTATGATGATGTTATTCATGTTGATATGACTTTATGATGATGTTGATCTTGTGTTGGATATGAACTTCATTTAAGTGATGTTATGATCATTGACTTGTATATGCTCTTATGTGTGCATAAAAGGATTTTAAAGCAACTTAGCATGGTTTTCAACAAAATGTCCCTTTAAGCATGATTTCAATGGTTCTACTTGCATATGTTTCCATGAATGTACATGTGATTTGTACTAATACATATTCTTTATATTTCTACAAATATGTAGGTCCGGGCCATTGCAAAGCATTAGAGGCCAATTACAACGAAGACTTGGACATCATTCTCAAGTTGTCGGTGAGTCCTTTAAGTTCGAGTATGATGCCATTTTCTATCTTCATTAGTATTGTCTTTGTCGAAAGACACTTGTTCTTTCCTTATGTTGAGAATTAGTTGTAAGCCTATATGTGGTGTATTGTACTAGTGTAAGGGCTATTTCAAACTCTGTAAATCTCTATTAGATGGTTATAGGTGAGACTATTATTAGACTACATTATGAATTAGCTATATTTCATAAAAGAGAAGTCTATTAACATTTCATAACCTTGGAGTCTATGTAAACTCCATATATGATAAGTGAGAAGTCTAAGTATACTTCACTATGTAAAAGTTTTAAATTTTCTGCATTTGCTCGAGCTATGTGATGATGTATGCCAAGGGCTAGTCTAGGGCCTCTTTAAGGACGAAGACGCCGATTACGTCTAGGGGTGCTCCCCAGTCGTGATAAACTTAGTATCATGGACAGGTTGAGTAATCTTAGGATGGATGTCTCACCAAACCACGTCTATGTAGAGTCTTGTTCATAATTGTGAAGCGCTCCACACTTATGAATGAGAGGTTGTGTGATGCTTAGAAAATTCTCACGTCTTTTGTATTCTTGAAATTTATGCCTCAAGAGTGGTGACTCTATGTCTCATTTTTATTTTAACCCTTTTCTTGTGGTTATAGGCTATGACTACTAAAAGGGCAGCCTCAAGAAGAGTTGAAGAAGAGATTGCTAATATAGGAGTTCCTCCCCAAGATAATCAAGCTCCTCCTCAAGAAAATGCTCCACAAGGAGACCAAGCTCCAGTCAATCCTGCAGCTATGACGGATGAAGAGATAAGGTTGGATTACATCAACTTGGCGCATGACTACTCAATATCAAGTCATAGCTACTCGCTAGAGGGACTTCACAAAAATAAACCCTCCAATGTTCTTTGGGTCGAAGGTGAATAAAGACCGCCAAGACTTTCTTGATGAGGTCTACAAGATATTGTAAGATATTGGAGTGAGTTCAAATGAGAAAGCCAAGATAGTTGCTCAAATATGTGGCTCAAACTTGGTATACCCAATGAAGGTACAATATGAATTTCAGAGCAGATCCCATAAGTTGGGAAGTTTTTAGGAGGGCATTTCTTGATAGGTTCTTCCTAAGGGAGAAAAAAAGGAAAAAGTGGAAGAATTCATCAACTTTCTTCAAGGAGGTATGAGTGTTCAAGAATACTCTTTTAAGTTCACTAAGTTCTCCATATATGCCTCTTCTTTGGTGTCTAATCCTAGAGAAGAAATGAGACATTTTATAATGGGTGTGTCCGATGATCATATGAAGGAGTGTTGTTCGACGATGCTTGATGACAACATGGACATTTCTCGTTTGATTGTGCATGCTCAACAAGATGAGGAGAGTAGGGTCAAGAGGAAGAATAGGGAGTTCAAGAGGGCAAAACCTTATGAAGGAGGTACTATAAGGGAAATTTGGAAATTCAAGACAAGCCTAGATTCAAGTATAGGGTCTCCTACCAAGATCCTTCCAATTTCCCCAAGGTGAGCAAGGATAGAGTGTCTAACCCTAGGCCCAAAATCAAAATACTGGAAATTCACCAAGTGAGAAACCTACTTGTACCAAGTGTGCTAAGAAGCATATTGGTGAATGTCTAGTTGGGACGGAAAATTGCTTTGGGTGTGGAAAGGGTGGCCATAAGGTGAGGCATTGTCCTATGATAAATTCTAGAGGAAAGGAGAGTAATCAAACTCAAGCAAGCGGTCCTAGTATGGATGTTCCTAAGAAAAACCGCTTCTATGATCTTTGCTATAGGGGTGATCAAGAAAATTCTCCTAATGTTTTCACTGGTATGTTACAAGTGTTTTCCATTAATGTCTATGCTTGACTAGATCCTAGTTTCACCTTATCATTTGTAACTTCCTTAGTGACCATGAAGTTTAATGTGTTAACCAATGTGTTGATTGAACCTTTTTTGGTTACTACCCTTGTAGGTGACTCCGTTGTGTCTATAAGAGTCTTTACGAGTTGTCCTATATCATTTCCTAATATACACATATTTGTTGATTTGGTAGAACTTGATATGTTAGATTTTTATATCTTACTGGATATGGATTGTTGTACTCTTGTTTTGGTTCTATTGATTGTATAAAAAGGGTATTTAAGTTCCAATTTACTAATGAACCCGTTTTAGAATTGAAGGGGAGAAACTCACTTCCTAGAGGTCGAATTATTTCGTCTATAAAAGCTTGTAAGATGATTTCTGTAAGACCCCTAAAGTGACTTATAAATAGAGACTAAAATGTTGGTAATGATGGTTTAAGTTCCTAAATAAGTATATTATATGGTATTGAGGAAATGTCTAAGAGTTTAGGTGCATTGAAAGTCAAACATCAAGGGACGACCAAGACGTTCGATGATTACGTCATATATGTTCCTCATATGTGGTATTATGTGTTTATGTGTTATTCATGAGGTTTTAAGGTCTTTAAATGATTTATTATAGCATATATAGGTAGTGTGTCATGTTTCGTGGAGTTTGGAGGTCAAACGTCCAAGAATGTCCATGACGTTCGAAACTGTTGCCTTGAAATGACCTTGTGTGTCTAGGCATGTTTCATCAAGTTTTATGTGTTTGTTTTGCATGAAAATCATGTGAGAGGTGCTAAAATCGTATACAATCGTGTTTGGGTTGAAAAGGTCCAGGAAAACATTACCAAGGATCAACCAAGGGTCCTTGAGGAAGGACCCAAACTTGGTGTAAAGGCTGCCCAAGACAGCCCAAACCATGGAGGCAGTCGACGCCCAGTTGGTCAATCGACGCCCCGTTAGTTGAATATCGTCGACTGGGAGTTAGTCTTGGGAGAGGAGATGTCAAATACAAGCCTCAGTCCTACACCACGGACCAACAACACGGTCCGTTGGTGAAGGGACGAGTCGTCGATGGCCCTCTCGTCTGTGAAGTTACGCAGCTTCACTGTTAAGTGAGGGGTGATGTTGTAATTTCACCCCACTTCCAAATAAGAGGTTTGGCAGTTTTTAAGTCGTAGGATATATTAAACATGTAGGATATATTAAACATGAATATAAGTGTTTAACACTTAGAAGATTTCATTCTTCCAATCAAAAATCCCAAATCCCTTAGAATTCTCTCTAGGACTCCATTGAAGTTCAAACTCAACGAAGGGCTTTAAGTGACGAATTGAGTGGAGATTCTTCATCAAAGTGAATAATTATCTTCATCAAGATATATATTTTGATCCTTTCAACACTCTTCATCAAGGATCCCCAATTCTCAAGATGTTTTCTAAAAGTTTTAAAGTTGAATTGTCCAATTTCATGATTCTACCATTGGGTTCTTGTATTACTGATTTTAAACATAGAATAATGATTTAATTGATATTGTATTGGATGGTTTTAACCTCAATTACCTATGAACCCATGAATTGGATGAACCCTAGATTTTGACTAAGTTATGGGTTACTTGATATTGACTTAATGTTGATGAATTGTGGTGTAGATTTCTATAGGCTTTCTAATGATATAAGAATTGTTTTCAATTGATATATAGGTAATCTCAGATTGATGAATATTCATTTAATTGACATATTTCATTGATTATTATAGTTTTTATGTTGAATTATTGTTCATGGTCAGTGGTAAGGGCCTTATAGTATTGAATTGGATGATTTAGCATCGAATTAAGGTGTTGAGGATGGAGTGGTGGTACTCTGCCCTATCCTTTATTTTGATATTTTTTATACTTCAATTATGTTATGATTGGTATGTTCCAGTTATGGTGGCGGTGTTATGTGATTTACTTGCAATTGATGTGGCCTTGTCGGCGTTACTTTATGCAATATGATGATCATGGCCTTGTCGACACTACTTGAAGTAATGTGACTATTTGTTTAGTTGATTATGTGAAGAATGATTATATCTATCTACATATTAAGAAATGTGAAAGTATATGTGTTCAATTGATGTTATGTAGGTGATCATGTTAGACTATAACTATGTGCTTATATGTGTAGTCTTAGTGTTGGTGCATGATTATTCCTACTTGACGATATGATTCTATAATCACTACATTTATGATGTAGTAGTAATGTATAGGGTGACATAAAAATGCTAAGGAGTAATCCTAAATGCTTCAAAGAATGTTATATGTGATAAGGTAAATAATGTAGTGTCTTGTTTAGTAGACTTGTGTCCCTTACTTGATATATGAATGAATGTTATGAGATTATGATATAACTTGATCAGATAGGCTTACTTCACCCTTTCCATGTATGAAAAAAAAATATGTGAGACCTTAGAGGATCTTAAGAAGGTCATGTACGTGGTAAAGGTTATATTATGAATGTTGAAGGTGAGAGCCGTAATAGTATCCTTCATGTAAGGGAATGGTGGACTTAAGGTTAATTGGCTGGAAAGGCATCATAGGATTCCTTAGTAAAGTCATAATGAGCTATCTTAGTTGCCATATAAAGGTATCCCTAACGGACCTCTTTGGTAGGGTGAATGTGATTAGGTTGTGAACTAGATAAGGAACCTCTTTATGTGATCCTTTAATATCAATTACTCGATGAGAACCAAGGCTGGCACCGAGTGATCATGTTATAGGAAGTAGATCTACTTGAGAATGAGACTAGAGTACAATGTACCTCTACTTGAGAATGATACTAGAGTGCATAAAATACCTTCATATTCCTTAAGCATGTTCCTACATTGGATGTGTCTTAGTTCTACCCTTGTAATGTAGAACACCTATATCGGAGTAGGTTAGAACTCGGATTCCATGTCTAGCTATCATGGTCTATATCAGTTATTGCCTATTATAATCATATGGGATACTTACTAGCATTAGAAAAGTTCAATGAAGTTTAGGTGGTGGTATGGGACGCTATCTAGACATTGCACAATAGGCTTTGAAGACGTTAGTTAGAGTCACTAGGTCTTTTCTAAGATCATTACTTGAATGTCATTTATGTGATGTATGAGTCTCTTAATGAACTAATGAACCAATGACTTATGTTATGAAGTATGTAAATGGAATAAGTACTTATCTAGAGTAGTTAAGGGTTGTCTAGTTATGGTGTGAAGGGGGCATAGGAATGGTCACTTTGTATCTGACATAGATGAGTCTTAAGAATGACTCTAGGTAGGGAAGAGATCGATCATATGGACATGATCCTAACATAGGAAGTCTTAACGATTTTTTAGGTAGTCTTGAAGAGGTCAATCATGGACGTTATCTTCTCTATCTACATAAGTAAGTCCTTTTATAGCCTTTGATGAGGAAATGTCATATTATCTATATGTTTATATGTTTGATGTCTTGAAGTGTGTATGTAACTTAGAATAAGTGTTCTTAAGGTCATTTAGGTATGCTTAGGGATGTTGTATGGGTGGTCTTGCTTTTTGTTGCTTAAGTTGGTCTTAGGAAAGCTTTTGGTCACGAGACTACATGCTAGAAGAAGTTAAAAGTGAAGAGAGAGTACTTCCCTGTAACAGTGAAGGACTTGATTGTACAGTGAAGTGAAGCTACTGGAAAGTGCTTACAAAAATATGTTAAATTGCTTAAATGTTATATTATATGTTTCTAAGATGTTAAATGTTGTTTTTATAATTATAATATAATTGTTTACTTAAAAGAATGCATATTTCGAATAAATGTCTGTTTTTATGATTTTCATTTATTATGTCATACTTAGTACATGTGGTTGTACAAACTCCATGCTTTTATCTATCTCAATATTTGTTGGTAGGTGAGGAGCATTTGGGAAGGAAGACTTGAACCGTAGCATCATTCAAGACAAGTTGAAGTATGTCCTCATTTAACTCGAGGGAATATATGTCTTTTATATTTTCTATTAGAAGTATTGTAATAGACTAAGTATTTCTATATTCGTATTGTATATGGCTCGTGTCCCAAGTATTCTTGTGTCATATGTTTGATGAAATTGAGACTTAGTATTTCCTATCACTTTATATGAAAGAGATTTTTAAAGACTATGATATGTTTTGTGAAAAGTTTTAATTTTGCACTAGTTTTCACTATGTTTATTCTATAAATGATATGTAAGGGATTCTACAAGACCTTCGAGAGGTCAAGTACGCCGGTTGCAATCTTAGATTTCCCCAAACTTCTGTTGTGTGGTTTCAGGATGTGAAAAACTTTGTATCAGAGCATAGGTTGTGAAAGTAGTATTAGGAATCGAAAAGTCTCGTCAAGTCACGTCTTGTAGAGTCTTCACCATCTGTGTGAGTCGTGACACATATATGGGCGAGAGGCTATATGACAATATAGTTTCCGTTATTTTCTACTCCTATGTCGTGCCGTAGAGTATAAGTTATGAGTACTCTTTTCTTATGGTTTTCCTTATGTTTCTAGGAAGATGAATACGAGGTGGACACCAGCTAGGAGAGTTGAAAAGAATGAGGTGCAAGAGGAGATTCCGCCTCAAGTTGAGGAAGTTGAGCAAGTTCCTCAAGGTGCTCAAGGTGATAAAGTCCCTATCGTGAGTGGAGGTGATGATGTCCCGGAGTTGAGTAATAGGAATATTAGAGAGGCTTTGCTTGCTTTAGCCCGAGCCATGACTACTCAAGTGAATCTGAGTATGGTGCCTAGGGCAACTGTGGTGGAGAGCATTATGACCTCTAGGTTGAGAGATTTTTTGAGAATGAATCCTCCTAATTTTCTTTTCTCTAAGGTGGGAAAGGATTCCCAAGAGTTTATAGATGAGGTGTACAAGAGAGTGCATGCTATATTAGTGACATCTAGGGAGAAAGTGGAGTTGGCTTCGTATCAACTGAAAGATGTGGCTCAAGTGTGGCACACACAATGGAAAGGCAATAGGCTGGAGGAGTGGGGTCCTATTACGTGGGAAGAATTTAAGAGAGTTTTTCTTGGTAATTACTTTCCCTTGAGATGAGGGAAGTTAAGGTAGATAAGTTTATCAATCCCAAGCAAGGCTATATGAGTGTTGAGGAATACTCTTTGAAGTTCTCTAAGCTATCCAAATATTCTCCCTCTCTTGTGTCAAATCCAAGGGATCAAATGAGTCATTTTGTGACGGGTGTTGCCTACTTAGTAGGGGAAGAATGTCGTACGACAATGTTACATGATGATATGACCATAGCTAGACTCATGGTGTATGCACAATCAATGGAAAAGTCTAAACTTAAGAGGATGAACAGTAACTTTAAAAGGGGTGGTTCTAGTAAACATGAAAAAACTAGGGTTAAGAAGAGGGCTCAAACTCAAAAAGAACCTAGGAGTTCTAAGGTGAAATTTGAGAAGGGGGTGGTTCTAGAAATGAAAAGCCTTCATGTATCATTTGTGGAAAGCGGCACTATGGGAAGTGTCCAGCCGATGCTAGTGGTTGTTTTGGTTGTGGGAAGGATGATCATAAGGTGAGAGATTGTCCTATCATTGCGGCTAGAGGAAGAGAGAGTAAGCAAGTTGCTCATAATTCTCCAAACGATGACGTTAAAGCAACGGGGCATTTCTATGCACTCCGGGCGAGAGGATCAAATCCGGATGAGAATGATGAGGATAAGTCCTTGGTTTTCTTTCTAGAGATATGAGTTCCTTCTAAGTGGGGGATTATGGTTAGAAGATGGGTAGAATGATATAGAAGCATGTTGTATGTGCATGGTGTTTAGGAGTGTTGTTGAAATTGAATTTCGTTAACTTCTTGCGTTGTTTATTTTACGAAGCTATGATTATGTTGAAAGATGTGTTTATATGGTGTTACTTTGCATATTAGCATGTTTATATCATGAATTGAGTAAAAGATGGATTTTTGGAAAAATGACCTAAATCACTGTAATGTTTTTCCCTGCTAACTGTTAAATTTTATAAAAATTGACTAATTGATTCTTTTGTCCAAAATTGTTTTAATGTGGTTAGAACTGATGTATATAGGCATGATATTGAATATAAAATGAGTTTTTGTTAATCAAAATGAAGCATGAGAGTTTGTAGCATAATGAGTTATATAATTGTCTTCTAGTTTCTTGTTGTGTTGTGAATCTCTTGGCTATGTGAAATTGATGTTTTCTTCATGGTTATATGTTATATGGTATGGTCATGAGCTGCTAGCTAAATCTCTATTCTTGGAAGCGTTCAGAGAGTGGCAAGTGTCATTTGAGGACGAATATTGTCCAAGTGGGGGAGATTGTAAGACCCCGAAAGTGACTTAGCTTAACTAGAGCCTAAAATGTTGTTCATGATGGCTTAAGGTCCTAAATAAGTCTATTATATGGTATTGAGGAAGTGTCTAAGAGTTTAGGTGTATTGGAAGTCAAACGTCAAGGGACGACTAACACGTTCGACGATTACATCACCTATGTGCCTCTTATGTGGTATAATGTGTTTATGTGTGATTCAAGAGGAAGGACCCAAACCTGGTGTCAAGGCTGCCCAAGACAGCCCAAACCACGGAGGTAGTCGATGCCCAGTGGCTCAATCGATGCCCCGGTTGTTGGGTATCATCGAATGGGAGTTAGTCGTGGGATATGAGAGGCAAAAGACCAGACTCAGTCCTAGACCACGAACCAACAGGATGGTCCGTTGGTCAAGGGACGGGCCGTTGATGGCGCTTCTGTCTGTGAAGTTGTGTTCTATGCAGCTTCACTGTTAAGTGAGAGGTGAAGTCGAAATTTGACCCCACTTCCAAATAAGTTGTTTGGAGGTTTTTCAGGGTTACTTTGGGTATTTTAAACATGAATATAAGTGTTTAACAATTAGAAGATTTCATTTTTCTAAATCAAAAACCCCAAATTCCTTGAATTCTCTCTTGGACTCCGTTGATGTCCAAACTCAAGGTCTTAAAGTGACGAATAGAGTGGAGATTCTTCATCAAAGTAAAGAATTAGGTATGGATTCATATCCTTTAAACTCTCTTCATCAAGAAGCCCCGATTCTAAAGATGTTTTCTAAAGTTTTCAAGTTAAATTGTTCAATTTCATGATTCTACCATGGGTTCTTGCATTAATGATTTCTAAATATTGAATAATGATTTAATTAATATTGTATTGATTATTTTAAACTAAATTACCTATGAACCTATGAATTGGATGAACCCTAGATTTTGACTAAGTTTGTAACAAACCTAAAAATGGATATGCTAAGTAATGCTTAATGTGTCTAGAATGCCTAGATTAGAATGAGTTCACACGGATTGATGCGCGTAGAACAAGACCTCTGAACCCTTGCTACAGCCAAGCCAACTAACTTTGGGAGTTATTTCAGCTAGGAAAGGATGGCTCCAGCCATGTAGGGCTCCCGAATATGAAGATATAGTCGGATGAGTCTTCACCTGACATAAAAAGGAAAAAGCTTAAGTTTGGACGGTGTAGGGGTAAAATGGTCTTTTTCCACGATAAGGGTAGTATCTTAATTACCCTAAATATTTAATTAATTATTTAATTAATAAGGTGGTGGGGAATTTTTGATACAAAGGGCCAAAATTGCTCATTGAGAATAAATCTTGCTCCACCCGGGTTCGAACCTAGGTGGGAGCAATGATTTAACTTGATTATTTATATTGGTGAATTAATTTTAATAATTAATATTTAAATACTGATTTAATAAAAAGGAAAATCATATTATTAATTAATTAATTAATTAATTAATGGGGCGGTTTGGGTTGGGTCGACCCGGAGGGACCCATTTTCGCGATGGGGACGTCACCGATTCGAACCTCGATGGAATCAACATTTAAGTAAATTGGATTTAGGTTTATAATCTGAATTTTTAAGGGAATTATGGTCATTTCACTAAAAATTTTAAATCTGATTTGGAAAGTTTGATATAGTCCTAGTTGACTAAGTCTAAACTACTTCACCTAATCCTAAGTCACTCACCTCTTTCACGTTTATTTCTCTCTCCTTCCCGTCTATTCTCTCTTTCATTTCACACATTCTTTCTGGCTGACAAACATGAGAAAAAAAATCAGAAAACAAAAGTTTTTCACACTTGAAGAACTTGCATGCAAAACACAAACGAGAAAGCAATCCGAAAACGTTAAAAAAAACGTAATACGCTAGTCGGGTAAGGTGTGAGTTCGGGATAGGACGTGAATTTGGAGAAATTTTGGGCAGCAAGTTCAAGTGTTGAATAACGTTAAAATCAGGTATGAGTGTTCTTACTCTTGGTCCCTTTCCCAAGAGACCCTTAATATTCAGGTAATTCTATTCCGAAACTACAATTGTTCCCCATTACATGTTCCCTGTCATGAGCTCCTATCACTTATCTTAGGTTGGTATGTTTTCTGGTAGATCAGGTATGAAGTGTGATTTTCGTGATAATGAGTTCGAAATTGTATGAACGACGAAGTATGTCTGCCGAAATTTTGTGAAAAATGTATGTGTATGCTGTGACATGATTTTTGATTTTAAGCCTTAAAAATGATATCTTTTTATGATCTAATTTTATGTGCGAATGTTTGTGTAAATCATGAGGTGTCAAAGTGGTGTAACATTGCTGGATTTAATGGTAATTCTTGTCTTAATATAATAATAAAAAGATTACACATAAATATGCACCAAATGACCCACGAAATACCTTAAGAATTAACGTATGAATGATGATAAGGAGAACCTGAAAATAGTGAACAAATTTCCAGCATTTGGTAGGTTGGGTTCGGCAAAAAAAGAGGTACAAAATGCAATGAAAAATGAATGTAAAATAAGTGATCAAGAAGGATTGAACCCAATACATCATTACATGAAAGCTAAAAAAAATTAACAAATGATTGAGAGGAAAATGGATTGGAAGAGACCAAATTTCCAGCTTTTGCTGGAAATTTCTGGAAATTTGGAGTCTCGACCAAGGATGAGGAAAATTAGCTATGTTTTTAAATTTTTTCTAAGATGTGAGGTCATTTGCGATTGAACCCATGACCTCACCAAATGAAAATTACATAACAATTCATGATAAAAATGAAAGGAAAAATAGATGTGGTGAGTGGGGATTGAACCCACAACCTCTTGAACGGATGAGAGAGTTAGGAGAAAAATAAAGAAGAAAATGAAATGTGGAGAGTGGGGAATGAACCCACAACCTCTCTAATGGATGAGAGAGTTAGGAGAAATATAAAGGAGAAAATAAAATGTGGAGAGTGGGGATTGAACCCACAACCTCTTGAATGGATGAGAGAGTTAGGAGAAAAATAAAGGAGAAAATAAATGTGGAGAGTGGGGATTGAACCCACAACCTCTTGGATAGGTGAAAAAGTTATGAGATAAATTAAAAGAAAAATAATGATCTTGTGGGGGATTGAACCCACTACCTCCTTGCCTTAAAACGAAAAAAGAGAGGAGAACAAGAAAGAAGTATTATGGGGTTGATGGGAATCGAACTTGGGTATCCTGAATCTGAAAAATGCAATTATCAAGTTTAAAATAAGATTAAGTGTTGTTCAAGGGATTCGAAATCGGGTTCCCTTTCCCAATTCCGTGTTGAGACATAAGTCATACGTAAACAATACTTCATGAATGCTTCCTCTAAAGATCGAAATCAATACTTTGGCAAATGTACAAGAAGCATATGTCTTGTACCACATAATATTGGGTAAACATGAATCACTTAGACAAACTATGAATGAAGCCTCATGGCTTGTATGTGTGGACTCATAAGTCTAGCATATGTTTAAAAGTAAGTGAGCCTAAGATGTATGTGATAAAGTGATGTAACCCTAGAAGGGTTAAGTAAGAGTGTGAAACACACTAAATGGCCAAGTGCATTGGCATAAGATGAAGTGCATGGATGAGTAATTATGAAAAGCAAATGTGTTAAAGTTGATGAATGAGGTGACAATATGATAATAGGCTAATGTGAAAGATAAGAGCAATCTCAAATGAGCCTAAGTTAATGTTACCAAAATGTACTCACCTATGAGAGTGTAAAGCTAATGAAGAGACCAGTCTCTATGAACACTCTAATGAAAGTATTGAAGTTAATGCATACTTAATACTAATGATGAAATGAGAAATCATGTAATGAGCAATGATATCCTCATGCTAGAAGCCAGCTTCCATGATGTATGAGTTGAACGTAATGGAACTTTATACTGAGCTCCGATAAGCTAGCTATGAGCGGTGAATCCTTCTTTCGGGAAGGGCGGAGGTTCACATAACTCTCATGAGATGAGACTAGAATGCCGGGTATTGGTCTTCTTATATCTCCTAGTCTTTGAACCTATATTGACAATATAGGGATCTAGCAGGGTTGTCTTTGAACCTATATTGACAATATAGGGATCTAGCAGGGTTTAATTCCTTATATAAGCTAGCATGTTTTGGTTCACTTTGGCCGGTGATTCAACCAATTTTCGATGTGGGGATTACACACTGGATTTCATGATGCTCACGTGATCTATGCCGGTTAAGGTTAAATTTCAAAATGAAAGAATGAGGCCAGCCTCAACGAATGCACATAATGAAATGAATGATACCAAAGGTTTTAGGATAGGATAATCAAGAGGTGAGCTAGACTTAAGTAATAACACTATGTTATTCTTGGTCATTTCACAGCAAACCCGATGATAGTCTTAAACTACATCATAGGTATGACTGGTGGCTGCACTAGTATATGAAAGAGTGAAAATAAAGTACGTATGAATGAATGAACCATAATCTATGTTTGTTAAAGAAGGCTCCCTAGTTGAGGTACCATATGTTGAACCCTCATTTTGGGGAGTCCTACTGTCAAGTCCATGATTCCAAGGTCTCAGGCATATGAAATAATGATATGAACTATGTGATATGATATGTGTAATATGTTATGTGTTGTTTGCAAAATGATAAGTATGATGATGCATGTTACTCTCATGGCATGACTTTCCTAATATGAAATAGGCAAGTCCACTGACTTGACTTTCCATAATTCATATCGATAGGAAAGAGCTCTTATTAATCATGCATATCCTTGGTGTGTGCTTGCATATACCAATACTTACTACAAGTGTGTACTAATCCAATACAACTCCACATTTTTAGGTGCATGCACAGGTGGATGTTAGAGCTTACAGGTAGACTCTGAAATTATTCGGACGTGGATCATTCATTCGGATTTGGTAGGCCCTCATGCTTTCGAGGAACCTTGCTCATTATATTCTAGATTAGATATAGGTTTGAGTAGTCGAGTATGTTCCACTAGCATTTCTTTCTCATCTTATTTCGGACATTGTATTGGTGACATTTTGGCAAGTATACACTTAATGCAGTATGGAACTATTTATTTCATTTGATAATCTTAATATTATATAGTTGATTGTGCATGTTTATGAGTTTAAGTAAAATGTCTTATATGAATGTTAAGTAACAAAAAGTTCAAATTTTCCGCTTAAATTAACCTAGATGAAGTAAGGATGCTGTATGTAGGATTATCTGCGACCTGTGAGAGGTTACCGACACCGGTCTCGTCTGTGTCTAGACTCTGGTCATGACAAAGTTATGAGTTACTTGATATTGACTTAATGTTGATGAATTGTGGTGTAGATTTCTATAGGCTTTCTAATGATATAAGAATTGTGTTCAATTGATATATAGGTAATCATAGATTGATGAATATTCATTGAATTGACATATTTCATTGATTATTATAGTTTTTATGTTGAATTATTGTTCATGGTCAGTGGTAAGGGCCTTATAGTATTGAATTGGATGATTTAGCATCGAATTAAAGTGTTGAGGATGGATTGGTGGTACGCTGCCCTATCCTTTTATTTTGATGTTGTTTATACTTCAATTATGTTGTGATTGTTATTTTTCACTTATGGTGGCGATGTTATGTGTTTTACATGCAATTGACCGAGCCTTGTCGGCATTACTTTATGCAATATGATGATCATGGCCTTGTTGGCACTACTTGAAATAATGTTGATATTTGTGTAGTTGATTATGTGAAGCATGATGATATTTATCTACATGTTAAGCAATGTGAAAGTATATGTGTTCTATTGATGTTACGTAAGTGATCATGTTAGACTATGACTATGTGCTTATATTTGTAGTCTTAGAATTGATGCATGCTTGTTCCTACTTGAATATATGAGTATATAATGATAATATTAATGTTGTTGTAGTAATGTATAGGGTGACATAAAGATGTTAAGGGGTCATCCTAAGTCTTTTAAAGAATTATATGCTATATGTGATAAGGTGAAAGAATGTAATGTCTTGTTTGGTAGACTTGTGTCCCTTACTTAATATATGAATGAATGTTATGAGATTATGATATATCTTGACTAGATAGATTAGTGTACCCTTGTCATGTATCAATGAAAGATATGTGAGACCTTAGAGGATGTTAAGAAGGTCATATATGTGGTAAAGGTTATGTTATAAATGTTGAAGTCGAGAGCCGTAATGGTATCCTTCATGCAAGGGAATGGTAGACTTAAGGTTAATTGGCTAGAACGACATCATATTAATCCTTAGGAAAGTTATAATGAGCTATCTTAGTCTCCATTTAAAGGTAGCCCTAGTGGACCTCTTTGGTAGGGTGAATGTGATTAGGTTATAAACTAGGTAAGAAACCTCATCATGTGATCCTTTGATGTCAATTACTCTATGAGAACCAAGTCAAGCACCGAGTGATTATGTTATGGCAAGTAGCTCTACTTGAGAATGAGACTACAGTACAATTTACCTCTACTTGAGAATGATACTAAAGTGCATAAAAGCCCTTCATATTCCTTAACCATGTTCCAACAAGGGATGTGTCCAAGTTCTACCCTTGGCAAGTAGAACACCCTCATCGGAGTAGGTTAGAACTCCTTATTCCATGTCTAGCTATCATGGTCTATGTCGGTTATTGTCTATTCTCATCAGGTGGGATACTTAAAGCATTAAGAAGTTCTATGAAGTTTAGGTGGTGGTATGGGACGCTATCTAGACATTGCACAATAGGCTTTGAAGGTGTTAGTTTGAGTCCCTAGGTATTGTGTAAGACCTTTATTTGAATGTCCTTTATGTGATGTATGAGTCTCTTAATGAATTAATGAACTAATTACTTATGTTATGAAGTATGTAAATGGAATAAGTACTTATCTAGAGTTCCTAAGGGTTGTCTAGTTAAGGTGGAAGGGCGTATAAGAATGGTCACTTCGTATCTTACCTAGTTGAGTCTTAAGAATGACTCTAGTTAGGGAATATGTTGCTTATGTGGACATGATACGATCTTAGGAAGTCCCAAGGCTTATTTAGGTTGTCTTGAAGAGGTCAAACTTGGACTTTATATTCTTGATATACTTAAGTAAGTCTTTTGATAGCCTTTGATGAGGAAATGTCATATTATTTATATGATGATATGTTTGATGTCTTGAAGTGCATATGTGACTTATTATAAGTGTTCTTGAGGGTCATTTAGGTATTCTTAGGGAGGTTATATGGGCAGTTTCTCTTTGTGTTGCTTAAGTAGGTCTTAGGATAACTTTTAGTGAGGAGACTATATTATAGAAGAAGTTAAAAGTGAAGAGAAAGTACTTCAGTGTAACAGTGAAGGACTCACTTTACTGTAAAGTGCTTCCATAAATATGTTAAATTGCTTAAATGTTATCTTATATGTTTCTAAGTTGTTAAATATTTTTCTTATGATTATAATATGATCTTTAAATGAAAAGAATGCACATTTTGGATAAATGTCTTTCATGATTTTCATGCATTATGTCATACTTAGTACATGTGGTTGTACTAACTTCATGCTTTTATCTATCTCTATAGTGGTTGGTAGGTGAGGAGCATTTGGAAAGGAACACTTGGTACGTAGCATCGTCCAAAAGAAGTTGAAGTATGTCCTCATTTGACTTGAGGGCATATATGTCTTTTATATTTTCTATAAGAAGGATAATAATAGACTAAATATTTCTATATTAGTATTGTAAATGGGTCGTGTCCCAAGTATTCTTGTGTCATAAGTTTGATGAGATTGAGACTTATTATTTCTTATTAATTTATATGAAGGAGATTTTTACAGACTATGATATATTTTGTGAAAAGTTTTAATTTTGCACTATTTTTCACTATGTTTATGCGATAAATGATATGTAAGGGCTTGTACAAGACCTCCGAGAGGTCAAGTATGTCGGTTGCATTCCGAGATTGCCCCTAACTTCTAGGTTGTGGTTTCGGGGGGTGACAATTTCTAAGGGATGTCTCTAGCATATTGTGAGGTTTAAGGACCAAGAATCCCAAGATCCTCCTTTAGAGTCGGCCCCCGTATTGAAGGATTTTCCGGAAGTCTTTCCCGAAGACTTACTTGGGATTCCTCCTTAACGGGAAATAAAATTCGTTATTGACTTATTGACGGATACGAATCCCATTTCATTTCCTCCTTATCGGATGGCTCTAGCCATATGAAATGAGTTGAAGACTCAACTCAAAGATTTACTAGACAAAGTTTTCGTATAACCTAGTATTTCTCCATGGGGCACTCCGGTGTTGTTTGTGAAAAAGAAGGATGAGTCCCTTAGGATGTGCATTGATTATTGACAACAAAAAAAGGTTACCATAGAGAATAGGTATCCTCTCCCTAGGATTTTCGACTTGTTTGATCAACTACAAGGGGCAAACTACTCTTTAAAAATTGATTTGAGAATAAGATATCACCAACTTAGGATGAAAGGTGAAGATATACCTCAAATGGTTTTCAAACTAGGTATGGTGATTATGAGTTCGTAGTTATATATTTAGTCAAAAAAATTCCTCCACGACTTTTATGGACCTCATAAATAGAGTGTTGCAGAATTTCCTTGAGTCTTTTGTAACTGTCTTCATTGATGATATCTTGGTATATTCTAAAAGTGAGGATGAGCATAGGAATTATTTGAGTATAGTATTGCCAGTCCTCAAGGAACATCAGCTCTTTGGTAAATATAGTAAGTGTTGATTTTGGTTAAGGTTGATTGCATTTATTGGTCAAATTGTCCAAAGTGGGTTATAGAGGTCGATCCAATGTAAACACAAGCGGTTAAGAGTTGGCCCAGACCTTTGAATCCAACAAATATTCAATGTTTCTTGGGTTTATCCGGGTATTTGAGGATATTTGTTAATCGGTTTGCATCCATTGTTTCTCCTTTGACAACCTTAACCCAAGAGAAAGTTAAGTTTGAATGGTCGAAAGCTTGTGAAAGAAGTTTCAAAGAGTAATAAGATAAGTTTACCTCTTCTTCGGCGTTGACATTATCGGAGGGCACCAAGGGTTTTATAGTGTATTTATGACGCTTCTCGAAAAGGATTTTGTTATTTCCTCATGAAACACCATAAGGTGATAGCATACGCATCTAGACAACTCAAGGTGAATGACAAGAACTATCCAACTCATTACCTTGAATTAGTGGTTGTAGTGTTTGATTTGAAAATATGGAGGCATTACCTATATGGTGTCCATGTGGATGTGTTTACGAACAACAGAAGCCTTCAATATGTGTTTACTCAAAAGGAGTTGAATCTCCGACAAAGAAGATTGATGGAACTTTTGAAGGATTATGACATGAGTTTTCTTTAAAACCCCGGCAAGGACAATATGGTTGCGGACGCTCTACGTTGAATGTCAATGGGTAATTTAGCCCATGCTCCCGATGATAATAAAGATTTAGTGAAAGAGGTGCATAAATTGGTTCAATTGGGTGTTCGGTTGGAAGACTCTAAAAAATGAGGGTCAATAGTGCATGATAACTCCAAATCATCTTTAGTGGTGGAGGTGAAGTCTAAGCAACACCTTGATCCTCTTTGATGGAATTGAAGGAATTAGTTGTTAGCATGTTTAATGAAGCATTCTCCCAATGGGATGGGGTAGTTACGTCCCAATGTAGATTGTGTGTACCGTATGTAGATGGTCTAAGGGGACAAATTTTAGAAGAGGATCATGGTACTCGATATTACATTCATCTGCGTGACACCAAAATGTATTGTGATCTTCAAGATTTCTATTTGTGGGATGGTTTGAAGAGAGATATGGCGGAATTTGTGGCTAAATTACTAATTGTCAACAAGTTAAGGCTGAACGTCAACATTCGGGTGGTTTAACTCAAGTTATGGATGTCCCTACTTAGAAGTGGGAAGATATCAATATGGACTTTGAAGAGGTTTTTCCTCGAACTCGTAGGCAAAATGATTAAATATGGGTTATTGTTGATAGATTGACGAAATCTACCCACTTTATTCCCGTCAAATCTACTTATTCGGTGGAGGAATATGCAAGGTTGTACCTTAATGAGATTGTGAGTTTGCATGGGATCTCTTATCCATCATCTTTGATCGATGTGCTCAATTCACTTCTTATTTTTGGAGGTCTTTTCAAAAGGGGATAGGCACTCAAGTGAAACTTAGTACCACTTTTCATCCTCAAACGGATGGTCAAGAGGAACGTAGCATCCAAACCCTAGAGGATATGTTAAGAGCCTGTGTTATTGAGTTCAAAGGTAATTGGGATGATCACCTACCATTGATAGAGTTCTCTTATAATAATATCTACCATTCGAGTATTTCCATGGCACCATTTGGAGAACTCTATGGTAGGACGTTTAGGTCACCAGTTTGTTGGTTTGAGGTAGGTGAGTCTTCACTCCTTTATCCCGAGATAATGTATGAGGCATTGTAAAAGGATATGATGATAAGAGATCAGTTGAAAACATCTTATAGTCGGTAAAATTCTTTTGCCAGCAATATAAGAAGACTTGAATTAGATGTAGCTTATTGAGTCTACTAGAAGAATTCACCCACGAAAGGGCTGATGAGATTTTGTAAAAAAAGGAATCTTAATCCCCGGTATTTGGGTCCTTATGAGATAGTGAAGCGGGTCGGAAAGGTTACTTATGAGTTTAAATTACCAAGTGAAATAGCCTCGGTTCATTCCATATTTCATGTCTACATGCTTAAGGAATGTGTAAGTGACCTGGTATCCATTCTCCCAATTTAAGGGTTAGGAGTGGATGACAACCTTTCTTAGAGGTTCTCGTTGAAATTCTATATCGCCAAGTCAAGAAGTTGAGGAACAAAGAGGTGACCTCCATAAAAGTCATATGGAGAAACCACCAACATGGGAGGCCGAGGCCAGTATGAAGTCCCGTTATCCTCATTTTTTCCTCAAAATTCTAGACAAAGTGGAGGTTAGTAGTTCCTCTCAAAATGAAGAAATCATGAATAAAGTGAATTTGACTTGATTTTCAAGGTATGTGCATATATTTGTAAAGGTTCATGATAAAATGAGTTTTTCGTGAAAAATATTCTCTTACTTAACTCGCACTTATTTGTGTTATGTGTATAGTTTCCTTCATTAAATGGTAGTAAGCATGTTTAATGTTGTCTTGAAAGAAGGTTTGCATGGTAAGTCTTGATGTTTATGTTTATCTCATGTTCATGTTGACAAGATAGTTCCTCATTATGTGATATGAAGTGTTGATCTTTAATATGTGGTAAATTGTTATTTGAGTTTCTATGTGTAATGCCATATTTATGTGTTGAGTAGACTTTTGAAGTACTCCTATGGTCCTTGACTCATTTGGGGATGAATGCTCCCAAGGGGGGATAATGTAACACTTCAAAAGTCCATGACTTAGTCTAGAGTCTCACTTGAATAACTAAGCCCTAAAACAGTGTTTCTAAGCCTAAACTAATGAAATCAACCTAATTAGGAAGTGTTATAACTAAAACCTCAAGAAACGACCAAGACGTCTAGAGATTTGTGAAAGGTGAGCTAGTGTGCCTTGGTGTATTTCAAGGGGTTATACGTGTCGAAATTTAGTCAAATTTGATAAAGAGTTTTAAAACATATGTTAGAGTTTGTTAGGATCGAAACGTCTAGGTACGACTCCCCAAGAACCACCCTAAGGGTACTTGAAGAGGACCCTAACATTTGAGCATAAAAGCTGTCATTTGACAGTGGCAATCGACGAACTAAACAACGAGCCGTCGAATGGGTCAAAGACCCATCGATGGATCTCGTTGGTTCATACTTATCCATATCCCAAGAATCCCCAAAAATAAAGGTCTATGACAAAAACCATGGATGACCAGGCCGTGGTTTGGTCAACAGACCATCGACGTAACTTGTCGATTGGAGCCTTGGTTCACTGCCAAATTTTGGTCAAAGTAAGGTTTAATTAGATAATTAGTTAATAAATTAATTAATTTTTAATGTGTGGTTAATTAATTTAGTTTGGGACTATAAAATATTTGTAATTCATTAAACTAACCTAACACCTCATTAGTTTCCAAACTCAATTTTCTAAACTGCTCTCTACACTTTCTCTCTCTATTCCAAAGACCACCATTGATGACCAAAGTCCAAGATTTATTAGGGATCTAATACTCACATTTTATACGTAATTATTCAAGGAAACTTAAGGTATGGAATATATTCACTGTTCGAATATCTTTCCCCAAGAGTCTCTTCAAAATGGGTTTCTAAATTGTGTAAAACATGGGTTTTCATCCATTTTTTTGAATTGGCTTTCAAATTGATATAAGGTTGAATTAATTTGGTTTATATTGATAGGTTATGATTGGTTATTGTTTAATTGTTGTAATTCTTAGTCTTTGACCTTGTTTTGTGAAACAATCCATGAATGAACCCTTTTTCCCTAACCCTAGCTATAAATTGGACTTGTAGATGATTACTGTTGTTGGAATTGAATATTTAATTTTTTAATTCACTATTATATGATGATTAAGAGTTAATTGATAGATGAATATATTTGAACTGAGGGTAAGATATTGAAGGACGTTTTGGAAGCTATTGGCATGACTTTCTATGACTATATGTTCTCTACTTCAATAATAATGGTTTATTCTTGACGATGATGTTCAATTGAAGTGTGATTATGTGAATATAATAGGAAGATGATGATATGATGAATATGATGGCATGATATGGATATGTTGAATTGTGAGATCTTGATTAAGGTATGATCATGCAAGGTTGAATGTGATTGTCTTGTGTGACTTATTATGATATGACTATGATGTGATGATATCACTAAATTATGGGTTATAATGAAAGGAAGTTCTCATGCAATACCTAAAGATCTAATGACATGATAATACAATGGGTTACTCTCCCATGTCCTATATTAAGATTTGATGATTAAGAAAAACTTAAATACATTTCAAAAAGGGTCTTTAACTTAGCACCAAGCGAACTATATATGAGAGGTGTCCCTTCCAATGAGAGAAGGTAGGTTTGCAATGGTTCTCATTATGGGGACTTTAATTTTATTGCGCATAAATTGGGTTTCCAATGCATATCTCCTAGTTCCTTAACTATGTTGCCCCCAAAGGAAAACTAGTTAGTGGATCCACCTAGAATGCTATGTTCATGTTTTGGTTCTACCTTGGCAAATAGAGCACTTTCTTTCAGTGTAGGGTTTTATGACAGCGGATTTCATGTTTAGGTCACATGGTCTAATGTCAGTTAAGGTGATTGTTCGCGAAAGTAAAATAAATGAATGAAGTAATAAAGATGAACTTTAAGTAGGGTGACTTAAGGTATTCTAGTTAGTGTAGCTAAGGGTATGGGACTTTACCTATCCATTGCACAAGTTGACCTAGAAGGGAGTCCTAAGAGGGTGTTCTTATTCGCTTATATTATGAGCGAAGTTCAAATGTTGACTTGACATGATGATGATCTTATATAATGTTGACTTCATTAATGAACATGATATGGGTCTAAATTGTTATATATACGATGATGATTATGCATGATATGATGTTATATGAAATGTAGACATTGCTTGTAACATAATGTGCCTTTAAGCATGATCTTATGATCAATGACTTGTATATGCTCTTACATGTGCATAAAAGGCTTTCAAAGTGACTTATAGCATGAACAAAATGTCCCTTTAAACATGATTTCAATAGTTTTACTTACATATGTTTCCAAACATAGTACATGTGGTTTGTACTAACTCATATTCTTTATAATTCTACAAATATGTAAGTTTAGGGCATTGTTAAGCTTTCAAGGCCAATTATAAGGAAGACTTGGATATCTATCCCAAGTTGTTCGTGAATCCTCAAAGTTCAAGGATGATGTCATTTTCTATCTTCATTAATATTGTCTATGTCACGACCCAAAACGAGCCGCGAGTGGCACCCACATTTATCCTCTTATGTGAGCGAACCAACCAATCTAAACCCCAATCATTTACCCATAATGAACAAAATATAATGCGGAAGACTCAAAACACATTAATATAACCAATAAATAACTTCTAAAATATAATCCTTATCATCCCCAAAATCTGGAAGTCATCACATCAAGAACATCTATACTCAAATTTCTAAGTCTAAGAGTAATTAAGAACTAAAATAAGGAATAAGACGATAGTCCATGTCCGAGCTTCAAGGACATCAACACGTGAATGAGAGAATCCAGTCCGAGCTAGGAACAATAGCTCACCCTGAAATCTGACGTGCTGAAGACTGGCTAGAGTTGCGGACGATACGAAGTCACTGGTGCACTTGCTGCACTCCACATAACAACAAGAAGAACATAAAAGTAGGGGTCAGTACAAG
>NC_028648.1:43507147-43508436 GCF_001406875.1 Solanum pennellii | reverse complement strand
TCCCCTAATCTCATTACTTTAGTTCATCAAGCCTTCCTTTATGTCAAGGCATCATCATAAATAGGGAGATTATATGGTTTAAGATTCACAGCCTCATCTTTCCAATCCATTACAATTACAAAATCACATCATGCAACCACACAATTAAGCATATAGAAGACTTTACAATATCACCCAATAAATATCATTCGCTATTTAGAGTTTACTATGAAATAGCATAAACCATAACCTACCTCCACCGAAGAATCGTGATAGAGCAGTCTATTTCTCCAATGTCCTTGCTGTCTCTTCGTTCTTCTCTCTCTCTCGCTCGTTTTCGCTTCTTTTCTTTTTAAATTTTCTCTTCTTCAAACACTTTTTCTTTTACCCTAATTATCATGTGATTAAGTATAGAAGATGATAAAAGTAACCCACTATTTATTTCAAGGTTATCTCCTTTAATCCCCGACTAAATAAATTATTAACATTAACCCACTAATTTTATAATTATAATCAGGAATAGTACAAAACACCCCTTTTACAACTTTAGCAGAAATCTGACCCAGGTGGAATTACGCCACTCGTGACGGCCCGTCGTGCCTACGACGGTCCGTCCTACAGGGTCGTCACAGAGTTCAGAGACTCAATTTCAGTAGAAAGGTCTGTGACGGTCCGTGCTGCAGTTCCGTCGCGAAGTTCAGAGAGTTGATCCCCGTACCCAAATTTTAAGAGTTGAAGTGTTTTGGAACGAGACCCTCGACGGTCCGTCGTATCCATGACGGTCCGTCGCAGGATCCGTCGATCCAGTCAGTTATTATCAGAAATAAACTCTACTGCTCGAATCGACTAAACAGGTCGTTACAGTCTATGCCTAAAGACACTTGTTATTTCCTTCTGTTTAGACTTAGTTGTAAGCCTATATGTGGCGTATTATACTACTGTAAGGTCTATGCCTTAACTTTTGTAATTCTCTACTAGATGGTTATATGTTAGACTATTATTAGACAACTTTATGAATTGGCTTATATTGTATAAATGAGAAGTATATGTACACTTCATAAGCGAGGAGTGTATGTAAACTTCATATATGATAAATGAAAAGTCTAAGTATACTTCACTACGTAAAAGTTTTAAATTTTTTGCATTTTCTCGACCTATGATATGTGATTATGTCTGCTAAGGACTTGTCTAAGGCCTCTTTGAGAACGAAGACGACAATTACATCTGGTGGTGCTCCTCGATCGTGACAGCCGCATAAGCGGATATATATTCAACTTTATATATATATATATATATATATTTATATATAT